>NW_028321888.1:9759165-10062582 GCF_036245765.1 Copidosoma floridanum
TAAGTTTTTTTTATACTTTACATTCAAATAATTGTTGAAGCTAACAAATAATTACGGCACTTTAACTTTTGTAAGCGTTTTACGTTAAAAATTCAAAAATACATAGGTTCATTTCTGGCGTTAGCAAAATATGCATGCTAATTTTTTTCCAAATACTTTTTGTAGAAGTGTTACAAAAAATCGTCTTATAAGTTTTATTATTATGTCAACACTTTTACCCACGAATATATAAAATGTATAACAAAGTGCTTGTAAGGTTTTATAAGAATTAAGAAAGTACTCAATTGACAACAAATATAATCTTACTATCCATAGATCCTTAATTCAGTTTTTAAAAAACTAGAAACATATTTTTTTTTTAATTTTTATGGACACTGAGAAAGTTTTAGAGAAATTAAAAACAATTAACATAATTCTTTAACAGTCTGAAACAATAATAATTTTTATGATTATTCTCGAATTTCTGTATTCTTTTAACAGCATTAAACGGGGAAAAATGAGTCCATACGTATTACAGTATCAGTTATGATTAATAATAAACAAGTTATCAAAAAAATTTTTAAGCATGCATCTTCTAAATTGTTCTATTGAATTAACAGCAATAAATGCTGAAATTTGAAATTCCACCTGGACTCCCGAACTAACCTTGTTAATCGTTTTAGATTAAATGATTTTCTTTGGATATTAAAAAATAAATTCACGACTTTTCACTAAACTAACGAAAACTACTTTTCAGAAAAATTTTATAGCAAACTAGAGCATCTCAGTTTCATTCATAAATATTTAGGGAAAACCTTTCGACCCTTAAGTACTAGCACATCTAATATTATTCAAGTTTTGTAAATTTGCTTTTTTATATTATTATAGGAATTATCTTAAACTCAAAAATTATTTTAATCTTATAATAAATGTAGATTACTCTTCAAATTCGAAATTTTCGAGATAAAAATTGTAATCAAGTTCCAAAAAAAACCGTTCAAGATATGGGAGGTAGAAAAATTATAGACACCTTTTTATGTCTGAAAAAACAGTCCATAATCTTCTAAATTTTATAAACATAAATAACAACTCACGTTTTTTCATTACTTGTTTAAGTACATAATGAAACAACGGATAACTTTTGAAATAATCCTTAAAACGGTGAAAGATCGTAAGAACCAATTCGTATTATCTTTGTGTAACAAATGTGAAAAATTATGTGTACTTGCTTAATGGTCATTTGGTGTAGTATATTGTATACCATAATTTATTTTTTTGTTGCTCATTGGGACCCCAGGCATTGATTGGCAACGACCACGGCAGTACCATACCAAAAGAGACAATTGTACACGAAAATGGCAAGGTACTCACTGATAACGACGACAGTAATCATCGAGCTTATGGCATTCTATCTGATTACTATGACAATAAAAACAGCAAGCCACTAAAGTTGAAAAAGAAACTATACGAGTTTTACACGGCCCCGATCACTAAATTCTGGGCCAATGCCGTAAGTATTTACTTTTAATCTTCATATTTTTGCACAGTATCATAAATATTTTTTACTACTTTATGAATAAAGTCATACTTTTCTAATGGGTTATTTGTGAAATAGTCAAAATTACAGAAGCTACAGGAGTTTTTAGAAAAAGAAAAAAAATTGTGTTCTTAATGCAATTGAAACAACTACTAATTATAAATGTTATCGAACTAAACATTTATTTTTCATAAATTATTATTTAAAATTCGTATTAGTTGGCTATATAACCTCAAAGAGCTGATGTAGAAATATCAAATTATTTCGTAAAGTTGCAGTAATTTTACAGTTGATGCAAAAAATTTCATTAACCTTTAAAAATTCTTCTTACGCCCTTCTGGTTTTGAATAAGGAACTTATTTATGTAGTTTATTTAACTGTTCAACTGGTAATTATTTTTTGAATACAAACTATTCTTAATGCTAAAAATTATTATGTAAACCTCATAATATACAGCCACTATCGTATCCAGCCTTACATTGTTTGTACTATCAAAGAAAATCTCTTACATAAAACACAGAAGACATATTGCTCATTAAGCTGAAACATAAGAGCACTTATGTACTTAATAGATGCACCATTAACTTTGACCTCACAATTGAAGCCAGTTTACGTAATGTTTAACGTTTCCATTATATTCTGGTGTTGCAGCTTAATAAATCCACATGTATGTTCTCAGTAGCTCCAGCACTGCCAGTGATGAAAATATGAAACGCTATAGGAAAAATAAACGTAGATAATAGCTGTAAAAAATAGACAAGCCTCCTAATTGAGAAGATCTGATAGAACAATTAATAAATAAGGTTCAACGTGTGCTTTTTCTCCCGTTAAAATGTGCATAATAATTATTTGGAAATACCTGATAGAATATCAAGCTATAAGGTTAAACATGTACATTTGCACCGTTCATCTTATAACCATGTGAGGTTTAATCAAACCTCACAAGGTCTTCTCAATTAAGCTAGGACTATTTTTTTTAATTATAGATAAAATATTTAAAATGTAACAATCATGGACCATACAAATTATTTTGTAGGGTTTGATGAAATTTTAAGATAAATTGGCGATGGTTACAGGCCGTATTAAAATGTCAGCGCATGTAAAAAACAGGTGGTTTAATAAGATTAAAGTAAATAAGGGAGTCATTCAGCGTAGGTGCTCATGTCTAAGTGATACGTAAAGGAAATATAGACGCAGTATTCAAAATAAGTGATTTAATTTTTGGAAGAGTCTCATTTAATTTATCATCATCTCGATCGTGGGCACTACCATATTTCAGCATAATCCTGGTCAGCTCTGCTTTCTGATTTTAATCTTTATAAAAATCAAACAAATTAAATTACCTACATGTTTATGCAGAATAATTATGACCAGTATAAGAGAACCAAATTAATTTTTTATCAAAGTATCTATTTACAAGGTTTTCTTAGGCTCCACCTGAAGAAAGTGCTTATTCTGCTTTTAAATGTTTCACTGTTATTTTGTATCTGTGGAAGCGAACACTTTAAATATGGATTATGAATTATATTTATTCTTATCCCAAAAAAATATTTAAATATTTTCATTCCAAATTAAAGAAATAGTCTATGTTATTTTTAATTTACACTTATTTATGAGAACAAATCAGAACTGTCGCACAGTACTTACATTTTTCTAAAGTACCAGTTTTACATGAGCACTAACTTTCGCTGACTGAATTCACCTTCTTTTAATTTAATTTTTAATTAATGTAGAGTATTGTACACTGCTGAAATTTGTAAGCACAACGCAAAACACTTTATTTAACCATCAGAAGATTTTTTGGCGATACTACAGTGAATTACATTACCTCCTTTGCACTTACCTGCTTGATACGGGGTAATAAAGAATTTTAAGAATTACCACTGTACCTAACCAAATCTTTTCTAGGCCTACACATTTATCAAAGCAATCGACTGTATTATTTATCCTGTCCAGAATACTTAGTACTTTCACCCCTCGTGGTACTTGCTGAGGCTTGGGAGACACAAAGCATAAGTTAAGTGCAAGAAAAAAAAAAACAAGAAATATCGTGAACTACGTTTTTATTAGCGTATGGAGCCGCTGAATTTTTTTAAACTTTAAGAGTGAGAGCAAATATATATTACCTTTTAATTTATAAAAATAAAAGTCCTTTGATCTTAGTTTTTTATGCTAAGATTGCAATACTAAGAGTAAATAAAAAAAAGATTTTCCGTTACTTGGGCGTTTTTTAAACGTTTGGACATTTACTGCGCTATTGGTGGAAAAAATAGCGTTCGTTAAGGTTGCGCATCCAGCCAGGACTATATCTGACTGTAACAAAAAGTACCATTCCAGGGTTGAAATAAAGGCCTAGTTGATAGAAGCCTGAATGTCTCTCCAAGATTTTTTTAATGCTATGTGAACCCGAAAATTCAATTAAATAGGATTCCAGGATTTTTTTCTATATTTTCTGTACTAAAAGTAGTCAGGTTGAATAATTACGAGTTGAACAGTTAAATTTGAGTTTCTAAAAAATAAGCTGAAGTACGAATCATTAATTTAACTACGTTTAAAAATTTTCTTCATTATCATTTTTTATTTTGGAAAGTAGTTGACTTCGTAATAAAGGGTGACAGTATTTTTATCAATAAAATTAAAAATACTCTCAACATTGGAGACAAAATATTTATCACTTAATAGATAATAAGAACGAGTATTATAAAAATTAGTGTGTGGTAAAAAGAAGTCTACAAATTAAAATTGTACTGGTTTGGAATAAAAAAATAGTTTACGATAGTCTTTTTTAACAAATTAAAAAAACAGCCAATAATAAATAGCAACAGTAAATATACTATTGTAACAGCGATTGTTTAACCTAACAGATAGCATACGTGATCTTCTTGCTGCTATTCTCGTACTCTATTCTTGTGCGTATGGACGACGTACCCTCATGGCCTGAGATATACTCAATAGCTTACATCCTGACGATGGGCTGCGAAAAGGTTCGAGAGATAGCAACTTCCGAGCCCGTGGCACTCTCACACAAGTTTAGTGTCTGGGCTTGGAATATGTGGAACCCTTGCGATGCTGCAGCCATTATATTCTTTATCATCGGCCTTGTGCTCAGGGTCAGACCTTCAACGTTTGATGTCGGACGAACAATTTATTGTGTTGACTGCATGTACTGGTACCTCAGGATGCTCAACATTCTTGGAGTCAACAAGTATCTTGGTAAGTTTTAATCATCATGATAACTGCTTTCTACACCACTTATCTTGCTTGATTTAATTAATTCATGAAACAATCATGCTATTCAGTAAAAAAGATTTTTTTATGTAATTTATATACTATGTAATGTATAATACGTAGGTACACACTAGTAGTATACATCTTTCTAATGTTCTCTTTTTGTTATTTTTGCTAGTTTGAATTGTATGTAACTATACCATACGCATGTTGCCAGAGGTATCAGACACTAAGCTTCCCAACTGTATTAAAGCATTACAAACATTTTTATTTCTGGAAACTTTAACAAACGTACTGTTAATATTATAAGTTGTTACACAACCTACGTACGTGATAGTAATGATAATCTTACGGAGTTGAAATTTAAATCCATTGGGTGGATACGATTTTGAATGCAATATTAAACAAACTATTTCTACTTATTAAACTCACCATAACAACTTTTTATACACCATTGATTGCATTATCTGATAAGAATGTATCACTTAAGGAGAGTAGTAAAAATCGAATACTTTGTAGATAGTAAATGTATTGACACAAATGTCTCATATTCCATTTTCATGTTTTTCGTTTCAACATACATTAAATATTTTGTCATTCTTTTCTAATTAGACCAATAAACAATATTAGATTTTTTTATCAAAAACTTTTTATTTTCAATATTCAGAATATCTGCCATTAGTAAATTGGATAAGCTGTCCCATAGCATAGGGGTGAAGATATTGTAACTTGTTAGTCTTAAGAAACATGAATGAAAATTATAACATCGCATTTCAGTAATTAAGCCTCATTGGTTGAAATATTGTAACGTGAAACTATCAAATATATAAAGAGATAATTGTTAATTTTAGTTAAAAGTCTGAAGTAATTATTCTTCCTTTGGGCTATTTTAACCTTTGTAAGTCTACTGCACTGTCAGTAGAAAAAAAAGAGTTTTCATCTGCTGCGCATCCAACCAGGGCAAGCACAAGGAGTCCTTCGAGCCCTTCTTCTCAAATCCCGAGGGCCTAGTGCTTGCCCTGGTAATATGCGCCACCAAATACGAAAACTACTATAATAATATACGTTACATCACTAGGGCGCAAAGTGATTTTTCTTATCTAGGGTACTAAGTTCAACTACCGCTTTTTGCGCTAGGGCCACTTTTTACACCCTCTCAATCACTTTGCGCCAACGGACAGAAAAGTAAATTTCCCTTCAAGCCCAAAATACTATTCTGACCTATGGCACAATAGTATATTACTCACCTAGGGAGGGAAAATAAAGAATGTCTCAGATTGCAGGTAATTGACATTGATAAGCATGCGATCTGAGGGATTCTTTGTTTCCTCCCGTGGGTTATACACGATTTTTCATCAATCCTACGATGAGAGAAGGGATTTTTTCTAATGTTTTCACTCTCTTCTGGTACTCAATTTTTTTCATACGCTTCCACAAAACTACTATCTTACACTATACTTTCACTGGAGAGCATTTTTTTTTATGATTCAATGTACTGCCTTTGTACGTAAATCAATATAGTTATTATGTTATGAAAATTTTGTTAAATTATGCTTATCTCACCTGTAATATTTACTAAGCTAATCCCATTTTATCAAACTCTTGACTGCTTTTGTAAAGATTTTTATGTTTAATTCAAACGTAGAACATGTATGATTACCTTAAAATATGGAATTTTTTCAGGTCCATTGGTTAACATGATGGGAAAAATGGTGAAAAATATGATATACTTTGTGGTGCTGTTACTCGTAGTATTAATGAGTTTTGGCGTCGCCCGACAAGCTATACACACTCCAGGGCATGAACCAAGTTGGAAAATTATAAGAGATGTATAACCTTTTTTTACTTAGAAAAAAATTGAATTTTTTTTTTCATTTTTTGAATTACATAGAAAGAATTATCATGGGACAGGCTTGTTACTAGTAGACCGTAAAAAATATACTAACTTAGCTAACTTACGGTTAGTGATTTTTTAAAGAACTTCATGGTTATTCAGACCATATTGTGCATAACCCATATTTATATTAGTGGGAATCACATGAGTCGGTTTTCTGTATCGTTACTTTATAAAAGTTACATTAAAACTTTTTATGATCATAGTTTACTTTAAGTTATCTCTTTTATACTTGTTTTAAAATGCTTTTTTCATCATGCAATAGTTAAAATTTTTTTGCAAATTATAAAGTTTAAAATGGTCCCCAAGCTTCAAAAACTATTTAAAATTTATTGAGGTGTTTTAAAATGCACAAATGATTTTTGGAAGTAATCAATCCCATCGTCTCTAACTTTATACACTTTGCACGTAACAATCTCACATACTTATCAATTTATCGAAATTAAAAATTATAAAAAATGCAAAAAATAAAAAACCCCGTTTACATGTGATTGTAATTGATAAACAAATTGCTTTTATACTTAAAGAGAAAAACTTTAGCATTTTTTAAGTTACAAAAATTTTTTTTTGAAACTAGATTCGTTTCTAGATTTCTATTTACTTCCTTTAAATAAACTATACACGTGAACAACTAAAAGAGAACAGTTATAATGGTCATTTTTGTCGTATGTTGACTTAGTTTATTACTTACTATCATAGATTTTAGTGGAAGTTTTTTTTCTAAATATTGATCTACTTCATGGAGTGCCTCGTTAATAAGGTGGCTTGGGCATTTAGTGCCATACCAAGCTAGGAGCTCTTTAAGATTCTATGGATTATAAAGAATATTTTTTGTTAAATTTCATGATAATTGAATATCCAAATCACATATTCAATTTTAAAAGTTTTGTTGGCCTAAAAATTTATGGAATAAGGATCAAAAGAATAATAAAACTCATCATTTTCACCTGTGCATGCACAGAAGACGGTAACTCACTTTTCTATTCATTTTCTTAAAATATAAGTGGCTTACATATAATTTTCACAATTCTAAAATATTGCTTATGTTAAGAAAAAGATGTAAATAACATTTTTATTTGTAGAGGTTTGTCATTTACTTTTAGAGTTATAGTCTTTTTAGTGATAAATCCCATGACACTGCGTTTTAATTTGGTGAGTTTTCAGTAACGATTTTTTGAAAAATAAAGTGGTTGATCTTAGTACTTTTTTATTGCAAACTAATTAGGCACACTTTATTTACATGATTTCAAAATTTCAGAGTTTTTTATCATTCTAGTAAAAATCACCCAAGCCACCTTGAGTCCTCTGCAAATCGACTTAGATAAATCTTGGATTAGCTGAAGTAGGTGAAGAAAATAGAAATAAAGAAAACAGTAAAATAAAGGAATATTGGAAAAGAGATAAAATAAACACCCTTGAGCTCGAAATCGCAGAGAGTAATTTTAAAAACTATTAAACTTAAATATGAGAATGAAGGCCCCGAAAAAATAAATAATAAAACGACAAACCTTTGAACACACCAAATTGCGTCTATTAAAAACGTATCTTACTTTATTTATCTTTATCATGAATTTTTCCTTCGTATTTAAACTGACTTAACATGGTGTAATGACGTAAAGTAAAAAAAAATTATTTTCCGGATATTAAACTCTACTGGTGTCTCCATTGCATCATTTAAAACTTCTTAGAACATTATACGTTTCGAGACGTTTATGGTGTATTTGGGTACAAAAAAAGATACGGTCAATATAATTTCCCTGTAGTACCACTCAAACTTCAAAATTTTTAAATAAATTCATTTATCAATCTTTACTGCTTGGCATCAGCTAAAGATCAAATACTAACCAAACTAAATACATCAAATTTGAAAGATGACAAATACCTTTTTCTCTGTAATGAAATACCTATGGAACATCGATGAAAAAAAGCGATGTACAAAATTGCACTTATTATATATTTATCATTGAAATTCAAACCTTGTTACCTGACAGATAAAGTTTGTATAATTATAAGCTAATAAGTTTTTAACGTGTACAAATTTAGGTGTTTATGGAGCCATACTTCATGCTGTATGGTGAGGTATACGCAGATCGTATCGATCCTGATTGTGGACAGAATCCGGGCATGGCCCCCTGCGTTCCTGGACGTTGGATTACACCTTTTGCCATGGCCATCTACCTATTGGTGGCCAATATCCTCCTTATTAATCTGCTAATAGCAGTGTTCAATAACATTTTTATCGAAGTTAACGCGATTGCTCATCAAGTATGGATGTTCCAGCGTTTCACTGTAGTCATGGAGTACGAGCAAAAGCCCGTACTTCCACCACCCTTTATATTAATTTCCCATATTTATTTGGTGCTTAGATACTTACTGAGGTAATTGAATAATATCATGCAAACACTATTTTTACTCACGCTCATACAAGTATATTAAAGTCAAAACAAATGAATTTGTGATTGTCGTATCTAGGTACATCACACAAGGCCGTATGCAATCTGGGGAAACCTGTGATAACGGCCTCAAGCTTTTTCTTGAAGCTGATGATAAAGAGCGGTTATATGATTTTGAGGAAGACTGTGTCGAGGGCTATTTTCGTGAGCAAGAGCTGAAGCTTCAGATGTCGACTGAAGAGAGAATTAAACTTACTACTGAGCGCGTCGAGAATATGAACCAGAAAATTGAGGACATTGAAAAAAAAGAAAGCAACCAGACCACTTCTCTTCAGGTATCTCATTTTCACAAATGATTCCTTAATTTGAAAAAAGTAACAAATTAGTTTTTCTTCCTCATGTACAAATAACTGTACTCTACTTATCAAAAAATTTCTTCCTTTTGATTGCAGACAGTAGAGTTTCGCATCCGAAAGCTCGAAGAGCTTAACGAGCAAACTCTGGCGCACTTGGGTGTGATACACCGTTTTATGGCAACGTACATACCAAGTTCTAGCGGTGGTGCTGGAAGTGGTGGAAGTGGTGGTCCACTTAATGAGAACAGCAGCAGCACCGAGGCTATTCGACACCTGGACGTTGACAGTATGATACGGCCAAGGCGTGTGTCCGAACGTTCCGAGGCCTATTTATCCGAGACAGAGTCACACTCTCAGTTTCCATTGATCCCACAAAGGCGCAAAAAACTTCTGCGCGCCATGACTGATGCAGCCTACCTTAACTTGGCGGCTCAGCAACAGCAGTACCAGCAGCACTCACACCAGCCACTCGAGCATGACGTGACCACAGCTCTAAAGCACGCTGCAGAAGCCGTTGCTGTGACTAGAGAGAATCTCAGTAGAAACGACTCATCGGTCAGCAATGATCTCCATACACTGCAAGATGAGTCTCGAGAGAATACGAGCCACGAGGAAAGCGATGTGAGCAAAGTCGTTGGCGAAGTGAGTTAGTAATATTATGATAAAGATATTAAATAAATAAGACTAAGACTTTAATGTTACTCTCGATATAGTTTGATACAAATTGACGTTTATAAATATTACTCAAATTACATTGACTAGTTGGGCATTAGCACTGATCATAATAACAGTGAACCATGTAACTTGGTAGTACTCGTACTAAATAGAATACTAAACAGTTTTGTTCAACGATAAGGACTAAGAAGAAAGTTTATCGATAAGCAACAAATGCTAAAATAAAAGATTTTGTACTGGTCCGCATCTTCTCTGCTCCCTTTACTAGGTTTGAGTGACTTTCCTACTTGTCCCAGTTGTGTGTGCACCCAGCATCAAACCATATTTCACACAATAAAATAATATATATACCTTAACGTGCTAGAAGTGCGTTATTAAATAAAAATAAGTTAAAGATAAATATTTACTAAAAGCATGTAAAAAAACACGTATTATGGTATGAAATTCCCTTACATCAATTAGAAAAAAATTCCGTTTCTCTGTTGGTTAATATTGTTATAGTGTCTCTGAAGAATTCGGACCGTGCAACAGTTTGTAAGAGCGTGACCACTGGTGACAGTCGGAGTCACTGGACCGGAAATAATGCATGGAAGTGACAATTTATCATTAATAATTTAATCTTAAAAATTATATAACCTCGAAGCGTATGGAAAAAAACAAAAAATTAGATAATGAAAAATTCATCATTACTTGTATGAACGTCGTCTAACTCGATAGGTTTGTAACATTAAATTGATAAAGAAAAATTGTCACTTCCGTGCATTATTTTCGGTCCAGCTAAGAGTAACTCCGACTATCGCCAGTGGTGACACTCTTTCAAACTGGCGCACGGTCCAAATTAGTATATTCCGCACCTAGTGAGCGAGGTTAAGAATGTCTTGGATTTCATGTGAATAAACACTCGAGACAAAACCGAGGGTGGTTAACGTGAAATTTACTTAATGCATTTCTTAACCGACGAACGTGGTGCGTATTCTGTTTTTTATCATTCCTGCTCCAAGAGATGGGATTTTCGGTTCGCTTCACGGGACGAAAGTTCCTACATTCGACACAGTTTTGTGAAAAATTTATATTTCACCACTGTGTAGGAAGAAGGAACTTTCGTCCCACTTCGCGGAAAGAAAATTTCTTCTCCTGGGGCCCTATCCTCTAAACGTGTTGGCAGGCGACATAGCCAATGCACAGCTAAAGGAGCTCTCTGATTGGTCGAAATTGACCGTGTTGGCCTGGTGTCCGTTGTGTCACCCACCGACACGCTTAGAGGATAGGGCCCCGGCGCAGGATTGGTGAAAAATCGTATACAACCCACAGGAGGAAACAAAGAATCCCTCAGATCACATGCTTATCAATGTCAATTGCTGGCAATCTGAGACATTCTTTATTTTCCCTCCCTAGGTAAGTAATATACCAAATTTCTACGACTTATATTTTTTACTATGATTTTAAGTTTTAAAAAAAATGACTAGTAATTTTGAGTGAAAATTAATTTCTACATTTTTTTATACTTCTTTTAATAGAATATAGATAGATTTATTGTTTAGAACATAGATATATCCTTGTTTTTTGAAAAATTTTAACTGGCTCAGTAAATTTAAGGTAATTCACAAAAAAAGACCACAGAAACTGAAATTTCAAAAATTTTGCTCAAAAACTAGTCTGTGATACTTCGTAATTCAGCTGTACGTTAGTTTTTTCTCTTTACTCGTTCACGGTAAATTACAATATTAAATTACGATAAATCAACAATAACCTAATAATCGATGTATTGTTTGTAGCTAAAAGAATGCAAAGCTGAAAAGTCAGATGAGCGAGACACTTCAGGTGACGTGACAATGACTTCGGGCTCACGGCAAGACTCGGCAGAAAAGTCCAGCCGGCAAAACAGTCGCACGCGCTCAGAGTCCCTGGCTGATGATGCAGCTGCAGCCGTAGCCTCTATTGCTGCCAGCGTCTCAGGGATGGTGGTGCCTTCAACAAGTTTTCAGCGAGGCGTTACGTGGGCTGAGCCTCGGGTTTCCGTCATACAGTCATCGGGCTCGAACAACTCTCGCTCACTTTTATTGGCTATGCGGGCTGAGTACACAAGTATCACCGATGAACTCGAGAGCTACTGTGGCCTCCTCAGTCCTCCCAGAACTCCGCCGGTATCACCTCCACCATGCCGGGTCAGAAGCATTTCCGAAAGAAGTAACCATAACCCCGTAGAGATCGCCTGGCAGATCGAGAATGAGCACTTACGAGATGCTGAAGAGTGTGACTATCACCAGATGGAGGATCTTATTCAAAGAAGGTCTGTTCTGTTAATATTATTTTTATTTTACCTTTTTATGTCTTTCACTCAATGTATTGGTCTCATTAGTTCTAAAAATACTAAAGATAGAGGAACTTATACATTATACTACGTTGTTCTCACTTTCTTAGCTAGAACGCTAAGAATTTCTGTTAATTAAATTCTTTTTTACAACAACATTCTGGTGTAAGACGTACAGTTCCCATGTTTTATTCTGAATAGTTGAAAAGTTTTCAGCCTTCTTTTCTTCTATCTACTGTTCCCTTTCGGCGCTTTCAAGTGATTAATGAAAGGTCTGAGTCTTGTTTAACTTAAAAGTGATTACGTGCAGTATAAAATCATTAAATCTTTTGGACCTTTTTCCCATTGAGTCAATCTTCTTAGAGTTGTAGTATCCCAGTATTCATAAGTATCTTGGAATTTGTCTTCCGAATGTTCCATCTTGTCTTCAGGTTCTGCCACTTCTAGAACCGAATCCAAATTTAAAGTTTTTACCAAAGGGATGTCATCAAAAAGGCATTAAAGTTTGTTTTTGGAGTCACGTTAAGGAATCCTCAATAAATGAAACAACTTTGGCTGTGAATGTTACTTTTCGGATTCCACAATCTGTACTTCTTTAGTATGAACAGTAACCCAGTAGAAAGCAACTCATAACCTTTGAGTCAAGTTTACCTCTTAGATGTTGTATTACAAGTAAGAAAGCTTAAAAGACGAAAACGCATAGATTGCAGAGATTGGGTTTTATTCCACTTCAGGCTTATTCAGGTGTAATTTCTCAATAGAAAACCTTTAGATATCGCTTATTTGAACATGGTGCTGTAGAGACTTCCTTAGCCCGAAATTCTTGACCAAACAGAGAGTCAACTTACATAAATCTCGAACTTTTGTATAAGATAATATTATTTTGATTCACTCTTTTATTTTATTGTAAGCAATCCTTGTATCGTGATTTATATACTAGCTAGGTCTTGAAAAAGCCATGCAACTTTAATTATATATTCATGATCATTGTCTGATCTCAATTCTTTGATTTTGAGGTACTGACATACAGAGATTTATAGTTATTTTACTTTAACTGTCCATGATCAAATTGAAACTAAAAATGCCATTTTTATCAATGTGGCATATATGATGGTATTATTATTTTTGTTCAGAATTGTATACTTGAAACTATTTAAGAGCATTATATACTTTATTTGTAATGGCACTGACAAAAGTCAAATTTTTGGTTACGCCAGGTGTAAAATGTAGCACAATAGTTGATTTTTTATTAAACCAGATATCTGATCATATGAATTTAAACGCACCAGCGGTAGGTGAAGACTAAGTTCTTATCTTTAATTCTGAATAGTTTTATGGTTTTTTGAATTACTATTCTTATCTTTTTTGTTTATCTTTTCTGAACTTCTTTTTTCATTTTCTATATTGCTTTGTAATAACTTTACATACATATATTGACTTTTTAATATACATACGTACATCTAGTTCTGCTGTTGCTCTTCAAAATAGTTTTATATCAGTAATATGTAAGGAGGCTCGACGCTCAATACTTTAACATTTGTAAAATAGTCTGTAAATAAACAATTTGTTACTTTCTTATTTAAATTAAAGTTCGTGTTCCTTTGTTACTGCTGGTTCGTGTACTCTTGGGTGCATGAAGAGCAATTATTCACTGACCGTATCCAAGTCATTGTTCTGAGCTGTTAAAGCTCAACCACGCCATCCCCGCAATTCAATTCACTACAGTCAATACCAAACAATTGATTAATACGGCCTCAGTGACACGGTCACAAATGTTAAATTAATCAAGGTTTGAAAATACAAATCTGTAAAATTGGACATGTAAAGTTTTAATGATTATTACAAATAATCCTTATCACCCTAATCTTATAATCCTTAATACTCCAACTTTAGAAACAATAAATATCACTGTAATTTTTTACCCTCACAGCCTTTATGCATTTTTGAATCCAACAAAGGCCGTCAGGCTTTGAAAATACGGAGTTTTGCGCTAATACGTACGAGCGCGTTTAAGTAAAAAATAAGAAAAAAAATTCTTATCTTTTTTTACACCTCAAGTGCCTCCTTAGAACCAAAGAAAATTCGTTTATTTTACACCAACCCATAAGTTCTCCAAGCTAACTAATAAAGGCCACCAGGCTTAGAAAACGCGGCGTATTCTGTCAATGCGCCATTCCTGGCCATAACATGTTTTTCGTTAACTTATTCAACCTTAAAAACAATAAATATCATTATAATTTCTCACTTTTACAACCAACTTGCATTTTTGAGGTAAACAAAGGCCACCAAGCTCGGAAAATGCGAAGTTTTCTATCAATACGTACATACGCTAGTAAGTAAAAAATAAGAAAAAAGTTCTTATCTATTTTTTATTTTTATACTTCTTGTACCTCCTTAAAACCAAATAGAAAAAAATAGTGTCACGTCAGAAATAATGACTTATACACAATCAATCGCCTATCTATATCAATTATTTAACGTACAGTCAAGGAATACTGACCAAAAGTATTGTTTATAGCTAGCAAAACAATAGAAACGATGTACAAGTAGCTCGAACTCTTGTTTCGTTACAAAATTGAGTTTACTTTATATTAAATAAGCAACAAGTTATACATAAATTCTGTTTCCACACCCACGGTCATTTTTTCTTGGATTGCGATTTTTTTCCAAAAACTGTGGCATTCATGAAAAAGTTGTAACAGATCTTTGCAATTTTATATGAGGTAAAAAACATGATAAAAAATGAAAGTTCATAAATACGATTACAAAAATTGTGAATATATGTGCTGTACAAATTTTACTTCAATCTACCATTAAAATCATATTTATCAGATAAAGATACATAATAAAAACTTGGGTGGGATCATTCTTATTGAAAAAACCATAGGTGCCCCCTCCTGAAATTTTAAGTATAGGTTAGTGATGTACTACACGCAAAAAAAATTTGTACCGTGAGAGTACAGGGGTCCAGCTTACGATAATACAAACACGCATTAAACGCATACAGTACAGCTGTCTGCTCGCAGCTATCCCAACTTTGGACTCGTACAGTTCAAAGCAACGCTGTACTGTTAAGGTCTAGGGAGGGGGCTGTCTGAGCCAGCGCTTGGAAGGTATACACATTCCACCCTCCGAGCTCGAGCTGTAACTACCGATGTGTAGTTGTTTTTTTTTTTTTTTTTAGGTTCTGACCTCGTTTGAGGTATGAACACTCATTTATTCAACAAATTAATATACAGAATGCAATAATTAGCATACAACATACATGAAAGACACTTAGTAAAGTGAAGTAATCTCAAGACTATTCCTAGGACTAGAACGCAACTTCCACATTACATAGAAAATAGAATTACATGTATAAGACGCTTAACTTAAAACCAGTAGATAGAAGTAAAAAGAACACAGAAACAATACTTGTGAGAGCGCATATAATACAATAATACAATAATACTATAATACTACATTTAATACACTTATAATATGTTCAGATTGCTAAATTTGCACACAGCTTATATAGTCAGATTACATGAATTTAAAAATTTGAATATGATTAAGCACGCTTGAATGTTGGGATTTGAAATAAGGCACTCGATTTTCAATGGTGGATGGATATTTATTTTTTAAGGTTACTCATTAGAGTAATTCCTTGATTGGCATAGAAATCACAATTCCAGATCACATGGTTGAGATTTTGATCCTCATACCCGCAGTTACACTAAGGGTCATTAATAATGTTTTTCCTGAAAAGACTTTCAGCCAAGCTATGATGATTAGCACGCATTCTATTAATAGTGACTATAAACGCTCGAGAGAGGCTTGTCCCATAAAACCATGGTTTTTTTCGAGGAGAGCGAAAAAATTTAAAGTATATTTTGCCCTTATGCCGACCGTCGATGGTATTTTTTGATGTAGATCTGTCATAACAATCGCGATAGAAATATTAGAATAAATCCGTGTAATTGACAGTTGAAACAACAGAAGCGGGTAAAGAAGTGACAGATTTAACAAGCATGTCCACGTGGTCGTTGTGGTAGATTTAAGAGTGAGAAGGTATCCAAAATATTTTAACAAATTTGATTGGAAATTTTGTAATAAAAGTGGAACATTTACTTTGAATGTCAAATATTAAAGGGTTTGTTTTGATATTGTGCGAGGAAGATGAAAGACAGGTGATGACGCTGAGTAAGTCACTGAGTATAATAAAATTACAATGGGGAATAGAAAGTATAAAGTCAAAAGCCGCAGATATAGCCGCTGATTCGGCAGAAAAAATGGAAGCAAAACGTGGAAGACTGAAGGCGTGATGATAGTCAAGTGTAGGGCAGGAGACTGCTGAACCGACGCAAGGTAAATTAGAGGACTTACTCCCATCTGTAAAGATAGGAATAGGATCCAGTGCGTGAATCAAGTCTGAGATTAAAAGATTCGGGGAAGGAGACAACTTAAGATCTCCACCAAAGTAATTATCTGTGGGAGTACGCGGAATTGTGGAGTGAAAATCATAGTTGTAAATATTGAAATGCGAATTGGAGTAGATAGGGTAATTTAAGGCAGAAAAGGAAAATATGCAAGTGCAGAAGAGACTTTTGAAGCGAGAGTTACTATGAGAATCGTAGAATTTGGATAAGTGTGAGAAAGTTTCACAAGATGAGTTGCAAGAGATTTTGGCTAGATAACAATTGCATAAAAATTATGTTCGGCATTTAATCGACATAATTTTGAATTCTTCTAGTAGGATGTTCGTGGGAGTGCTATTGCGGTAGCCTAAGGTTTTAAAAGTCTGATAGCAGCAAATTGAATTTTTTCTAGTTTATTTTTAAGATTGAAGTTATAAGGGTAAAAAATAAAACAAGTATAATCGATAATAGAACGTATGAAGCTTTTGTAAAAGGTAAGTAGAGTTTCGGGTGAAGCTTCCCACCAGGTGCCACGTACAAAGCGTATCATGTTAAATAAGAGGAGAACACCCGAAATTAGCTAATTTTTCCAATAAAAATATTTATGTTAACGTTATCAAACGCACTTTCAATATCTAAGAAGACCGCAAAAATATCACTGTTCTTTTTAAAGGCATCTTCAACTGTCAATGCGAGACTAAAGAGATTGTCTGAACAGGAGTTGCCGTGTCTAAAACCATGTTGCGAAGAAGGGATCCAGCGATTAACTTCTGCATACCATTGAAGACGATTTTTAATAAGGGTTTCAAAAAGTTTGCAGAAGCAGGAAGTTAAAGAAATGGGTCTTGGACCATTCCCCCCAGATTTCTTAATAAATTGAACAAAGATTTCTTTTCAGGACTCTGAAGAGTAGCTGGAACATGTAGTTAAAAATATCCAAAAGGATAAGTAAGAATTTGTAAGAGAGTTTTTTTCTGACCTCAAAGTTGATGCCGTCTTGGCCAGGAGCAGAGTTAGTATTTTTATTCTCCAAGGCCACGTTTAATTCAAGAAAGGTGAAAGGAGCATCAAAAAACTCATTGGGGTTACAGGCAGGAAAAAAATTTGGATCCAAGGAAACCCAGAGTGGACAAATTTTTTTAAAAGCAAGCAGATGGTTATTAGTAAATGAGATATTTTCCGGTATGTGAGAGGGTCTGGGCTTAACCCGCGAATTTTTGAAAATACGGCACTTATTCCAAATTTAAGACATGTTTGTACGAAAATCAAGTGACTTCAAATTTAATAAAAGAAGTTTTTTTTTTACTTTTAAATATTTTTTTGCCTCAAGGCAACGTTTTTTATAGAGGGCTAAGTCCTCAGGATTACAAGAAAAAAGAAATTTCTTGTACGCCGCGGTTCTCAGTCTTTTAATTTGATCACAATCTCGATCCCACCAAGGGACAGGATTAGAATTTATTCTATAAGAGATATTTTTTCTGATTGGTGTACATGTAGAAATAGAGTCTTTAAGTAGATCCACAAAAAGTTATATTTACAAACCGGTGGTAACAATTCAAACTGGGCTGAAAAAAATTGATAGAATTCGTACTCCAAAATAGACTCAACCCGATTCCAATCCGTACGAACCGAATTAATTTTGAAGGATTTCTTGAGATAAACATGTTTAGAAGTGGAGATTTTAAAGAACACAGGAAAGTGATCGGATCCCCACTTATCTTCGCCAACAGTGTAAGCAATGTAGTTTTCCAGATTAAATGATGACAAAATTAAATCTAAATTAGAACAGTAATTCCTCCTTTCGTCAGAGTACGTAATGGTGTCAAAATTGTGCAAAACCAGATCCCGTGACTTAAATGCATTTTCAAAATATATGCCATTGCTATCGGTATCAGCACAGTTCCAAGAGACATTGTGCGCATTAAAATCACCAACTAAAATCGAGTGATGAGTGGGATCGAGGTTGTGCACAATTTCATCCCGATAGATTTGAGGTAATGTATAGCCTGGAGTTCTGTAACAAAAGAAAAAATCCAGGGGAGGGGAAACATTAGTAATATTTATGCCACACAGCTCAACTGAGTCGTGCGAGCTATGTGTAATGATTTCTTTATATTCAATATCTATTCGAATAAAGACAACAATGCCTCCACCATCAGCGTTAAGACGATCACGTCTATATGTATGATAGCCTGGAAGTTTGAAAGTATGGCTGTCTTTAAGAAAAGATTCAACGCATACAACGACGTCAAAACCAATAAAAATTTGTTTGAATTCATGTATCTTAGATAATAAACTCCTAATATTCCAATGTAAACATTTTAAAGTATACTCCGTAGGGGGAGTAGAGTTATTAGATGGAGTAACCATATACAGTAAGAATTAAAGTGACAAGACAAAGGAACTAAAAGTAGCGCAAAAATAAAACAATGAATAAAAAAAAATAAAAAAAATACCTTAGGATATAAGGGAATAAAGTAGAAACTTAAAAATTACACACTGTCGGAACACAAGCTGTGGTCTTCATCATCTTCATTTTTTTCTAAAGCGATGGGTTTAAAACTGGAGAGATCTGAATGGTCAACCGTCTTAAATATTGAAGCTAATAATTTAGCCACATGAACATCAAAGAAGTTGTTAACTTCGTGGTTTAATCTAGATGAAGAGGTGTCGTTAAGACTGCATCTTATTGTTTCATCTGATGTGGACTGTGAGTAAAGCCTGTTGTCGGCAGCTGAATTTCCTTTGGTCCTGAATAATGCATTCTGTGTTTGTCCAGAGTAGGTAGAATTCATCTGATTATTGATAGGTTCAGTTGATGGAACATGGTTAAAAGGTTTACCTTTGCCCCGGAGGCTGCCTTTATTGAATGTCAAAGGTTGACCAAGGTTAGGTTTGTGATTATTGTAATTGGCACTTTTGTTTACCTGTCTTTTTGGTTTGCTGAGTAAAGCTTGAGAAAAGGAATGATTGTTATCATTGATGAGGCAGGAGCGATAACAGTTGGAATCTGTTGTGAATCGCTAGAGGAGTCTCTTGTGACAGCTCAGAAAAGACTTCTTTGAAAGCATTGACATGCCTGGGGCTATTATTGCCAATTACAATTTTTCTTGCGTCGTCCCGGGACTTATTTTTATGTACCATTATTCTTTGAATAGCATGCTCTTGAAGTAGGGTTATGCATGTTTTATCCAGAGAACGATGAGGATCACCACATGAGGCACATTTAGGAACATTAGTTTTACAGTCTCCACCATATCTTCTTTCACCACAATTTCTGCAACTAGATTCTCAGACAGTTATTAGAAGTGTGACCGGGAAGGTGACACTTATAGCAGATTCTAGGCGAATTAATAAACGGTTGCACATCATGGGCAATATGATACAAATAGACGTATTGCGGGAGCTCCTGACCATGAAAAGATGTTACAATAGATTTTGTTGGAATATATTTAGGTGCATTGTCATCTGAAAAAGCTTTAGGATTCTTCTTAGTGATTCTTGGAACACTGTAAATTTTGATTTTGGATTCAAGGTCTTGTAAAATGTCACTATCCTCAACATCGAGATCAACGCCTCTTATAACGCCCTTTCTGATGAGACGATGATAGGGAATAAATATATCACAGTTATAGTCAGCAAAATCTTGGTTATCAAGGCATCTTCTCTTGTTTTAAAAATGACTTCAATTTTACTGGCAGATTTAAGAAATACTTGCCTAATACTGTGTTTGCTTGAGATCTTCTTACTTATGGAATACCGATTAAAACTTTTATAGTGATGCTCACCTTGAATCTTTTTGCCTTGAATAATGACACCAAATGGGCCTTTATCTTCAGGAGCGTATTTTAGGATGGTGGGCTTATAACTGTGTTTAATCCGGCTAGATTGCTGTAGAGAGCTTTTGTCACTGATAACGCCAGAGGATATTTTTGTAACTTGACTCTGGACAACAGGGATGTCCAAAAGAGTCGAGGGGGGCTTTATTTTGGACTGTTGTACTACCTCCACTGAACTATGGTCATCTTTGATAGCATTAAAAGGTCTTTTACCCTTCCTTCGATTTAACACAATATCTGAAGAGTCACCCATCTCCATAGACATATCATCAAGGTAATTTTGCGCCATGATTGGTGCTTTTGATTCGTGCCACCCAGATATCCGGGGGCACTGCCAGAAAAGAACACCAGACGAAAACACGTGTAAAGTTACACCACAGAGCAAAACTTAACCTCGGTCTTGACCGTCATAAGTCAATTAGATAAAACTAAAAAAAAAACAATGTATGAGCACATTCACCGCACACTTCAAGATATAACTTATAAAGCACACTTAATGATTAAGACAATCAGAACTGCACAAAAGACAGGAAAAGCCTCTAAATGTTCTTATAGACGAAACACGCGTGCTATCTACCACACTCCTCTATCTCCTTTTCCGATGTATAGTTATGGTGTATATAGTCTGCTGCTATACGTACATATGTCTGCCAGAGAGCACGTCTGTAATCACTATATATATACCGTAACTATACATCGGTAGTTACAGCTCGAGCTCGGAGGTTGGAACGTATACATTCCAAGAGCTGGCTCAGACAGCCCCCTTCCTAGACCTCTAAAGTACAGCGTTGCTTCGAGCTGTACGAGTCCAAAGTTAGGATAGCTGCGAGCAGACAGCTGTACTGTATGCGTTTAATGCGTGTTTGTATTCTCTTAAGCTGGACCCCTGTACTCTCACGGTACAAATTTTTTTTGCGTGAAGACTGTAATACTGTAATACCTGTTAGTATAATTACTCTATCTCAACTGTGTTGCGAATGCGTCCACGTGGAATTTTTTTGAATGTGTGTACTACAGCAGTCTGGCCTTAAAGTTCGACTATCTTGCTGCCTCCTGGTGTCCGTCCCCTTTTCACGCTTCTCCGGATACGGTGATGTGGGTATCACGTGTTGGCTCTGCAGATCGTATAGGTCCTGGGGGCTACGCGTTAGCTTGCAAGCTTGCGTGATTGCTTTGGGGTTAGATCGCACCTTGTTGATCTGGATAGGCTGGGTGCGAAGCTGAGTCAACCTGCGTGCAGGTTCTAGGGATATGGGTATGGTGAAGGGAATGCGAATGAGTCGGAGTTTGTGCGAGGGCTTGCGGCCTTTTGGAAGGAACGTGCAGGAATGTGACTGCGTCAAAGCTTGCATGAGGGTTTCTGGGAAGGTACGAGCAGAAATACGAATGAGTCAGAGTTTGCATGAAGGTTGCAGCTTCGTGCAAGAATGTGAGTCAGAGCCTGCACGAGAGCTTATGACTTTGGGAAGATTCGTGCATGAGTCAAATCTCGTGTGAAGGTTTATGGCTTCATGCAGGAATACTAGTGAGTCAGAGATTGCATGAGAGCTTATGTATTGATGACTCCATCTGAAAAAATAAAATGTTGTCTCCCAAAGATCTCAAAATGTTTGTAATGATTAAGGGAGTTTTTGTATAGCTTGTTTTGTATTAATTAATATGTACTAAAGTCGTTTGGTATCATTTGATATTATTTGTTGTTATTATTATCATTATTGTCATTGTTATTGTCATTGTTGTTGATATAATAAAACAGCATTTTAATTTTGGTGCACATTTCTCGACTCCAGAGGTCAGTATGATCGGCAGCGCTATTATCGGTATTGTTATTGTTATTTTATACACTTTTGGGTCGATATTATGGAGTCAGCTCTTCACACTTATAAGAGTGATTGTCAGTGACTAAAGCCTTTTTATTCGTTCTGTGATTGGAGAACATTTACGGAGAAGGTGAATTTAAAAATGAGTTTTTTAAAATGTAGTTCAAAAAGCCAATATTAAATAACAATTTAAATTTTATAATGTAAGATACCCAAATACTTATTAATAGTTTTGGATTTTAATATATTAAACGGCTTATTGGAAAAAATTATTTTAAATATCAATTTCGTTAAATCGAAGTAATATTTGAAATAAAAATTAGTTTACGTTGTTACAATCATCTGGAGTTGGATACTATTTGATTTGTTTGTACTTTTGAATTCAATTGTTATTTTAAGAATTAATATATTACTTTACGAAGCTAAGATCATGAAGCATTTGTTATGGTATCTAAAATTAAAAAATTGTTGATACAATTATTAGCTTAAAGAAAGGATTCGAATAATAAATAACAAAAAAATTAATTTTTTTTAACTTTTAATGTCTTAAAAAATTCCAGGAAAGTAATTTTGTTCGGTTGTATATTAAAATTCAATAAGAAAATAGAAAAATATTCTTAAATGTAAATCAAATCAAATAACAAAATAATTAAAGTGTTTGAACCGCGTTTAAAACAACTAGTTATTTTATATAAAACAAAAGTTATTATTACTTTAATAGTTAAGTCCTACTTCAAGTTTGTAACATATTAGTTTTTTTATTTTGTTATAACTAATTCCACGTAGACTACATGACGTAAACTCCAGTAACGAGGGTTGATAAACAGCATAAACTTACAAAGTAACCGCATGAAACATAGCTTTCTACGCTTTCTTAATGTTTAAAGTTTATTTCGTATACCCAATTCAATCAGCAATTTGACGAGTGGTGAAATTTTTTACCGAAGTAAAGATATAAGGAGCCTCAGGATCATAGTTGTACCTAAAAAATTCAACTTGAATACTTGACGGTAAAATGTTTTGAAATTTTTCAAGGTATCATTTGAGTGACGATGAGGGTAGTGATCAGGAAGAAGCCATGGGTCCCGCCTCAAGCAACTTCTTCATCAGCAGCGAGCATCACCCACGTTTGCGCCGAACCTCGGCTATAGACGACGATACATCGTCAACTACACGCCGTCGGTGCTATCGAGCTCCACCAATGATAAACGTCACACGGGAGATCGAGCAAACACTTGCAAGACCAGCTGCAACCCGCGACTCTGCTGAATCAGATCCCAACGAGAAAAGTGGCGTTCCAGCTCCTGCCTCTGAGACTATGTGTTGAATCCAAGTTTACTTGTCTTAAAGGTTTAAGTGAGTACGAGCACTTTGATTAAAGAAATGTATATATGTATATTTCTGTAAGAGTGTATTCCTATCGTGGTGGCAGTGGTAGCACTACTGTGCCTAGGTAATAATGGCGTCTTTTACGTGTACAAGTATACTTAAATGTTCGGGCCGTCTACTTATTTAATAAGGCACGTCTATACCATTTTACAGTTAAATATCTTGCGATACTGTAATAAGCGTTAATTACTGCCACCTGAACAAATCTTTACGCGCATGTATATTTTGCGTTGTTACTTAACAAGCGTTTGTTATGTAGTAACAAAATACTGCTAAAGAGGAATTACAAATTTCAAGTTCCTTATCTTTACTGTATATAGAACCACTAAAGTTTTCTAAAGTTATCTAAGAAACTTATTAACTACATATTTTGTAACAAAATTAATTTTGTCTGCTTAGTTTTGCGTAAATCTATAGCGCAAAATTACACTTGCGATGGCTTGATTTATTATTTTTTGATATTTACAATACTTTTTAAATCTTATATAACTGTTAATTTTATTTTTGTTATTTTTTATAATGTATTTTGATGTGACTGTACTTGTCAAAAAAGTACAAATGTTCTGCTGAGATGACTCTTTATCACGCAAAACAAATTTATGAAAAAGATGAACTCACTAATGGTTCCAATAAATTAAAAAAAAATGTTTTTTAAACGATGGCAATTGAAGCATTTTTATTTATACACATGTTAAGTCAGACATTTTTCTGCTACAACATTATTATTTTATCGAAACTTAGTATATAAGGCACTTGATAAGAAACAAAGGTTAATAGTATATTAATTTTAATACTTGTTATAATGAGCCGTATCCAAAATCAACTCATTTGAAAAGTGGCCACAGTGCCGCTCTGTTATTAAATGTAAACTTTAAATAACCTCAGTAAACTTTTGAATTAACAACAGGTATATGTAGCTAGCGATGTAAGCTCATTGTTATTTTCATAAACAGTGCGTGACCGAAGGTAATATTTCGGAACTCGATCGGTTTTGATTACCAACGATGCCATTTTTTCAAATGATTTGATTTTTGAATTAATTCTGTGTAGGCTAAGCATGCTTTCTTTATTTATTCCACAGGCATTTACATATTATTTTACTTATCGCTATAAAATGTTTGGCTCACAGCACATTATATATATTAAGTATGTACACTAAAGGGTGATTATACATGAGTCATTTCACAAAAATTGCGATATTTTCACGCCCTAATTTAGATTTTTTTAATTAAATGTTTAGAATTCTTTAATTATTTTTTCCAAGCTATATAATGTTCAAACTAGTTGAAAACTTTTAAGCCCGACTCCATGATACCTTATTAAAAACCTATATATATGTTAGTTTAAATGCATTTATTTAAAAATTTAAAAAGAGTGTTACAGTAGTGACAGACTTGTCAATACCGTAATGGTACTTTTTTGCGATTGTGAAGCCTCAAGATAGAATTTTTCAACGAAATCATTCATCACATCTGCACTCTATACCCCTTTGTACACTATAGTCATATAATCGATGATTTCAAAACCCTTGGGAGATTAGAGGCATTACGGTAGTGACCGATTATTTTACCGAAAAAAATGCTCTGTATTCGTGATGATACTACAAATAGTTACATTAATATTTGGAACTGCAAAAAAATTGACACAGTCTTCTTGTGTACTCACGGATACAAAATAGTTAATTCCAAGTGTCCGAAAATTAATTACTTGGCCAAATTAAATCACTTATGGTGCACAAATGTCCCTTACTTGAAAAAAAAAATTTTTTTCGGTTCCAAACTATGACATAATGTGCTTGACACTTTAAACTTTTGGATAGTACATCGTAAAAAATTTTTTAAATTAACGTCTAAGCACCAGAAAATTAAATTAAAATTAAATTTTCAAATGCTTCGCGTTACGGTAATGCCATTTTGGTATTTTTTCAACCATACGGCCACGCAAAAAATTTTTTTGACACAATCTCAAAAACGCATTTAGGAAAAATTGACTTACACCGTTTAAAAAAAGTTCCAGCTCGAAATAATTTGATCCGTTATTTTTAAACATGGGCTTTGTGGAATATCGCATTTTTTGTGAAATGACCCATATCTACCTAAACTTTTTTTAAATGGCTTGTTATTTTACAAAAATTTAAGACATCATAATATTTAAAAGTTATGCACCACTATTCACCGTGTATTAAGAATATATCAGAATGGATAAATAATAGATGCGCTTGTGGTGCGAGCTTGGAGATACTTTAGCTGATGTTGAATTGAGTTCCAAACCGAGTCCCAAACGTTGTGGAATCAGGTACATAAAATTTGTCTTTAGTTTATAATTTTATGTAGTGATATAGAAAGTATACAAAATGTTATCAAAAAATCATTATTTTTCTGCTTAATCTAAACTTCAGATTGTTTTTTTTTCTAAATGTACATACACTGGCGTACGTAAGAACCCACTTATGCTGACAGAACACTTGTTATCATAAGAAACTTCATAGAAATTTCCTGAATGAATCGCTGTCGAATTGTAGACCCACTTTGAAAATACTGCATGTTTGGTGTTCAACATTTTGACATAAAATTTTGTTCAAACTGGTTGTAATACTTCTATGAAGATAAATGAATTCGGATTCGGAGTGTTAACACACAATAGAATGTAGTGTGGAATTCCTCACAACTCTTCGTCGTAACACAGATGAAACTTCAAAATTTTTCCGAAAGTGTTAAAGGCATACGTACATTGGTTTAGTATTGTTGTATAATATAATATAGTTACGTAACCACATCATTCCTCTTTTCTTATTTTCGGATATTGCAATAAAACAACTAGATCTTCGGTGAAACACAGACACTAACAATAGTATTACAAAAATATTAGGATAAATAATAAAAGATAAAAGTATATCAATTTTATTTCGGAAACCGTGAACTACAAGAACTTTAAAAAAAATTTAAAGCAACGTAAAAATACCCTTCACAAACTAAGTATCTCACTCAAATGAAATTTGTAAACTACTGACCGTTAAGGAGTCTTCCTCTTGCAGAAATGCCAACCCACATCGTAGGTCTTGAATTTGCTCGAAAACTCAAGTATAGTTGGCATCACTGACATAAGGGAACATAGATTAACCTATCGAAATAAAATGACTTGATCAATTTTCAATAGAATATCTAGAAATTTTCCAGGCTAACACCAACTTTGCTAGGCATCATTGGAAAGAGGAGATTTTTTTCTACAAAACGCGTGTGATCTTATTACGGGAACTGTTCATTTATTCAAGTTGTTACGTTGTTTTCATCGCGTGTGCGAGCTCCACTGTAAAAATAAGTGTTAGAAAGCGTTACATCAAATTAATAATAACTCGAAATTTCGCAGGGTAAACAATATAAACAATTATATCATTGGATTTAGCACATTTTAAACTATTAAATTCATCTGGTCTTGGTTCGGAAACTGTCACGAGAGAGCCTCCTTCAAAGTAAAACAAAATGTGATTATTTATCATTTACTAGTGAGAAGTTTTCGTGCTCGTTAGTTATTATTTGTAGTTTTCTTAAAGATTCATGGGGCTCAGAAATAGATTTCGGTAGTTAGCCATATTGACAACGTCTTGTTGCTTTGATATTTTTCCGAATGATGTTATTACTTTAATTTTTAGTAGTTTCGTTTGATTTAGTCGTTCGTACCTTGTTCGTACCGTGTTCGTACCATTTTCATACCGTATCAGAGTCGATTCACCAGTCCATGTATTCCAAATTCAATTCCTTATTATACAGCAAACGACCAGCTGTCGTATCATGCAGATAATTTTATTTGAAAATACATACTGATGTTTGATGCTTCCAATGTAAAATCATTAGATCTTTGTTAACTGTCAAATAACAAACAAAAATACAATTTGTTCCTAAATTATTTTATTAAGAGTTAATATAGAGAAATCTTTAGCTTAATTTTGTTTACAATCACATCTTGATCAGTAATGTTCCACTATTAAACCTTTTCTGGATCTATAGTTACTCATTTTTACGTATATCACAAGGACACTTAACAATTATAAAGAATTCATTCATATTCTATTGATGTGATGTTAGGAATGTATGGAATCGCGAACTAACTCTGGTACAGTACTATTTGGTACGAATTAGGTTCAAACGAACGGCTAAATCGAACGCAACCTATATGTTTACCTAAAAATTTTCAATTTTATTAGCGGTTTGACTTTTTTACTAACACAAAAGTCAACCGTTACATTTAAATACATATTCAGCAGTCAAAGAAGTGTAGATAGTTTAAAGCAATAACGACTAACAGCAATATGTGAATGATAATAGAGAATGATTCTCAGCCAAGTCATTGTATCCCGTACGTAGCATACGTTTTAAAAATTACAAGAGGTGTTTCATATATAATAAAATAATGTGCAGTTACATATCAGTACATTACTTTGTAACTAAATAATAAAGTATTTAGCCAAGGTTCATTAGTCGGCAGTGTCGAGACCCAACTCATCAACGAGATTTAGTGACTGGGGGTGAATTTGACATCGGAAATTAATGACCGACACCCAACTCTGCTATATAACTAAGTCACAATCTTATCGTCTAGGACCTTACTCGGCTACTGCGTATGTTCAGAGGACCTCCGAGATCACGAGTGTCTAGCTACAAAACGACGGTTTAGGAGATCTCTAAGCTTCTCCAAGCTTGCACCCTAAAATGATAAACTGTAACCCTTTACTGTACATTCCTAATTCAGAAAAACAATATGCAACGTCGATTGTACTCTATTAAAACCACGCAATACAGTCTTCCTTATCAAAGCTATGTATTTTCCTATTGTCGAGGGTTGACACTTCATAATGCAATAAATGTAGTAAATATATTAATTTTCTATTAATCCTGAGACTTGTTTCGAACAGATTTGAAAAATATTAAGAAAAATTGAAGCGTGTGAACTGCCAATAAATATACAGTTGAATTTTAAATACAAAATCATTTAATTAAAACTGAATCGTTAAAAAATTAAGCAAACAGTTCAAGTACAATAAATCACATTTTCTGATATTATATTTAATAATATTAATTTTTAGGAATACCACAGCTAAAAATTAAGGCACTACTATAATAAGCCTTAAACTGTTATAAGTTCATTTCTTCTAAAGTAACTAGATAAACTTTAGCACGCTTGACTATTTGTTTAATAATTTAATTTAATCTGCCCGTAGGGTGTAGACAGTAATCTTTTTCCAAGTTATACTCACTATAACATTTAATAATGTATAAAAAGATAAATTAATAAATAATTAACTTTTTGTTTTCTATACTACATTAAATATGCTAATTTTATAGTAGCTCATATAAAATATAAGTTATTGGACACAACAAAACCTCATTGTAATGTATTGGAGTCTTATACCAGTATTGTATATAAGGCTCAATAGTTAGCTCACTGTTTGCATCTTAGAGTAATAATTTTTTGTAACCATTAACACTTTGGCGGAAGAGTATTCGAATTTAAAAGGTAACATTATTCATTGACATGCAGTTGTAAAACAAGTGTTGTATTGCTTTTTTCGCTGTCTAAGTTTTGACTGTCAAATCTGTTCGTTAAATCAACGTATGTACATACACCTAATGAATGACTATAACTGTATAAGAACATGGCTGATTGCCTGTGTGATTTTAAAATACTATTAGGTAGCTTAAAACTGCGATACTTCTTTACTGATACATAGCTCAGCTATGATGTTTTTACTGGATTGTATTTCATATTGTTCTATGACATGCGGTGAACAATCATTGGTGCACTTTCTTAAAGTATGCGAATGAATAAATAAGACGTGTCATAAGTTCCGTGTTACCTGTGACTTAAGTACTTTATAAAATAACTTATTTTTTTAGATGCTCAGATGGATTGAAGAAATTATTTTTTTTAATCTTATCTGATAAAAAAGATGCTATTCTTCCCAAAACGTAATTTTGTAACAATGTAATTATTCGAAATAACTTGAATTGTACTATTACAATTTTTACATCCAATCGGATGCATATCCATATTGTACGATAGTATGAAGATTATATGTATGCATGTATACAATAGATAAAGATATTATTTTGTATGTGAAAAAATTTACTGAAAAAAGTTAACTACATGATGTATTAGAAGTGTAAATGTGATTCCGTCAAATTGTGTGAGAAATTTTAACTTTTCCCGAGAAAGAATAAATTGAAACTATTAAACGATTGACAATACTTCAATCATGTTACCTTTATTTAAGTTGTCTTTTGCTTTTTTAGATGTATAAGAATTCAACAGGTAAAAAAAATTTCTCAGACACTTATAATTTTATTGTTGGTGATAAATGAAACTTTCACTGAATAAAACTTAAAAGTTTAAAGTTGGTTTTTTATTTATAACATGTACAAAATAAATTGCTTACGTTACAGTATGTTATACTAAAAAAAAACCTTCTAAACACACTGAGGATTCAAACTACTTTATGACACAAAACAATTAAGGTAATCCAGATTTTTTTTTTATTATAATTATTTTGCAGGTTTTAAACAAATAAAGTATAAAAACAATAGTTTAGTGTAAAAGAAATTTAATACCTCATAATCCATGAAAAAAGTCTTAGAAAATAGTATATTATACGTACATAAGCCAGAAAGTAAACTAGTGTATGCTCGTTTTGTTAATATCTACATGGTTTTCATATTGCATTTCAAGTTATATCACCCTGAAATCCGTCTTACTTTGGCAGATGGATTAACAGAGGATTCTGTATAAAATCCAAGCATAATCCATACTGACTCTACGTAGACCAAAGCTTACCCTTCTGTAAAAACCCAAACCATTTAACGGTAATTCTTGTTTCTTAGTGAGTATTTTTTGTGAGTTTTAAATCTTTACAGCTTTAAAAAATAGCTCTGTTCATAGATTATACGGAAGAAACTGCAAATCAACGGCATTTTAGGGCCAACGATTATTTTATGGTATAAGGAGTGCACGCTACTATTCAGCATTTCTATTGCTTCACTTTTTACAGCTTTTTACTTGACGAAATAAACCGTATAGATTTTGAACAAATATGATTTTAATAAGAAGATATTTGTTCTGAGAAGTGTGAGAAATAGATGTAAAATTTTTAACTGAAAACGTTTTACATTACATGTCAACACACGACGGTGTTTCATTTAGTGAGTCTTGGGCGAAGCCGAGATGGGGGGCTGCTAGTAAGATATAAAGTGTTAAGTTGAAAACCAATCGATCCCAGCATAATCTTTCTGATTTTTGTTGAATTTTCAATAAAATTCTCAATAAATCTATACGAAATAATACTAGTTTTAGAATAAAAAGTATATTAAATCAATAAAAAATTTCCTAACAAACAAGTTAAACTATATTCCTAGTTTAAAGTGTAAACTATATGGAAACTAATCGATATTGGCAGTATGAAAGCCACTAATCCGGTGGTAGTTTATTTTTAAATAAACACATTCCTCCATATAAACAATACACTGACTATCTGCAATGTCCTGGATCTTACCAAAGCAGGTATGTAATATTCTATTACTCTATACCCTTCACTGAAAAGTGACACTTATGTCAAAAGGAGTATATGAAATTGATTTCCACACATGATGGGAGAAAATTTAGAATTTCCAAATAGCATGTATGCTGTTCCTGTTACTTTGATTTTTTTATAAGCTAGTTAATATTTTTAAGAAAAATATAAAGGTTGTAAGCGGCGTCTCAACACAATGAGAATTACGTGGTCATTGTGAGGCTAAGCGAGCACGGCGATCGTAAGGTGAAGGAGGTTTTGGTATCGTCCGGGGCCGAAAAGTGGAGTTACGGGGTGGGAAAGATACGAATTCTTTCCTGCGGACGGAAAGCTACCAAGACGCTCGCAATCGCATGTATGTTTAAATTGATATTGTATACGAAGAAAAAGAAATACGTTGTCATAGCAATATCTTGTTTTTTGTTTTTTATTTTTTCTGGTTGACTTTATGCAAAAAATAAAGCAGTTTAACTCCAAAAGTCCATTGAGTCAGTCGTTTTCTTTACTTGCGCGTTTGTTCAAAAACATATGCCATTATTGTTTTATTTAAGGTAATAATGTGTAACATTCCTCACTGAAACCATGTACAACAGTATTCACTCCAAGAATATTTCTGGAGGGGATAAAACGATATTCACCAGCGCCCATGGTGTCAATTGAGTGAAACACACGGGGCCACCAATGCCACCAAGACATCGAATGCACGTAGTTTGCAGATATCTTTAAATATCTAAAAAAGTTTCCATTTAAAGGTGATACATAAAACGTAAAACATATAGTGAATTGAATTATTAGTAAGTACTTTTTCATCCCATGTCTGGCATTCTGTCATTACAGCCGTTGTTTTGTGGACGCAGACATCTGCTTGAGATCTGCAGGGTTAAATGAAATTAATGAAAAAACTTGTTGATATAACTTTATTTATTCCTACTAATAATGGAAAGTAGATAAACAAGGGCGACTCTAGCACACCTGTGCTACAATTGCCATGACGACTTTGACACACCTCTCCTTTCCTACAGACTTACCTGCATTGTATTATCTCTTGAAGATATTTTTTTTTCTCGAGACCCTTAACGTACACCTTTACAGCGTCAACCAGCTCGTTTTTAAAAACTTTCAGTCCTCCTTCATAAGGAACATTGACATAATTCCAGCTTATGCCATGGAAATTGGTTATCAACCACTGATTTTGCCTTGTGGAAATCCACGTGGATCAACATGGATTTTGCAAAGTGGAAATCCACGTGGATTTTTCAAAGTGGATTTCTGCGTGGAAATCCATGTGGATTATGCATAGTAGATTTCCACGTGGAAATCCACATGGATTTTTTAAAGAGGATTTCCACGCAGAAATCCACGTGGATTTTTCAAAGAGGATTTCCACGCAGATTTCGCAAAGTGGATTTCCACGTGAAGTTGATTGACACATGAAATGGTTAACTGAAATTATATATACTAGTATTAAAGATATTTTATGGTTATAGTCATTTATTTGTATAACATATTTTACAGTAGTTTTAGGTATAATACAATAGCAATAAGTACAAAATTATGAATTTGTTTTAAAAACTTTTATAATAAAACGTTTATTTTATGAATATATAATTTTATTTGGCATTGCAATAATATATTGATAATCATTAAAGCATAAGTTAACACACGTTCTATCAACAAGAGAAGTTTCTATTACTTCTATATCGTTTTGGATGACATCAATTAATTTGATGTCAGTACATTTTTCATAACGATTTTCTGTAACGATAATTTTTTTACATAAAGTGTATTCCTTATTATTGACTTCGTCTACAAGAAACTGTACAATCTGTATAAACTCATTGGTTTTGGTAAAAGCGAAAGTATTGTTTGATTTTAATAGTTCTTTTGAATTTGATTTGAAAACAGATTGATCAATAACTAATTTATTGTATGCTTTGAAAATGTACTGTGCTTGATTTAGAATTGGAAAAGCTGAAATGTCCAATATTAATTTGCTTTTGGAGAAATATCGATTATTACCAATCTTTACTGAATTTTTAGTGTACCTGTTTCGCAAATAGTTGCAGTAGTCAAGGATTGGTGATTCATTGTTACTAGCAACGTGTTGTTCAATTATCAATATGCTTTCTTGCATTGAAAGGTTACGGCATATCTGGCTTAAGACACCTTTCGCAGCGTGAACTGTTTTTAACAACTGTCCATTCCCTGACTCGAAACAATAACAGAAATGTGCCCATAAAGGGCCCCAATCAGCGACGCTCTGAGACATGTGCAAAAGCTGATGCACATTGAAACTCATTGCATCTTTGGAATACAATTCTTCTGTTGTAGCAACAAATTCTTGCAGTAATTCGTGAGCTCTCTGAATGTCTACAAAATTTATAGAATCTTTCATTAAAATATGAAACGCTTGTACAAGTAAGGACCAATGTTCAGTGTATTTTTCGAATCCATTAACCTCTTCCAACACTGGTAAACTTAAATACAGAACCCAGTTTTCGAATTCTTTTGCTTTCCAGTAGTTCTTATCTGTAAGAGATCTAGTTAAACGACACATTTGGACTGGCACTTTAAGTGCTTGCAAATACTTATCCAAACGCTTGATATCGTTATTAGGTATAGAAAATGGTTCGTTAGAAGAATCAAGCCAATAACTAAGAAATTGTTTGGCCACTCCTAATGCAATACAGTGCATAGAGTCTGGTACGAATCCATCAATAATATCAAAACAATTCAAATTCAAGAGCGGTGAAGCTTTTTTGACACCATTGACTACTCTATTAGTGTCAAGGGTTTGTTGAATTTGTAGAATAGTGTGTTTTTCAGTACGCTTTTCTGGTACACTGTTAGTTACTGGGTACTTTATAGCATAACCTCGATTGTGAGGAACACACTCACCTGGGTGTAAGCACCATCCGTACCCAAAGTATCCGTTATACTGCGTAAAACCTTGCATTGTCGGCCGTGCAACTGAGTCGACACAACAACTCAGTGCATATACTTTTACATTTCTAACTTCGTTTCTTATTTCACATTGGATACCTTCTTCTGATAATCTATTGATATCAGCTACGAATGGAGTAAGAAAAAAGTCCATGTCAGGTTTGTCTCGGCCAAACCATACCCCGTATGTCAAAGGCCTTTTGCTTCTTTCAGTAATAGGTGTCTCGTTTGGACTAACCTGGATAGGCCACACAGAGTATTTTGAGCTTTTGAAAACTGGAGATCCATCAGTGTTGAAAGTAAGCGTCAAATAAGAACTTTTGGAATTTTGAGGCAGAGAATTATAAAACTCTTTATACTTCCTTCCATCATGAAAATCTGCTAGTTTTTCCATGGCAAAGTCTCTATCATTCATTATTTTATCGTAATATTCGCCATGTAATTCAACGACGTGTTTCAATTCATTTGCCAAATCTAGTACCACGAAAAAATCTCGATAACAAGGATTTTTTTAATTAATTCTTTCCCCACATATCATACAGTCAACAAACTTGTCTGACTTTTGGAACTCTCGGATGTACGATTTACACTCAGAACACACTGCATGGTATTTTATTCCTTCTTTAGGATAGAATAGCTGATCAATTTTGTACCTACTATCTGGCAAGATGCGTTCATCGACAAAATTGTTCAACAATAAACATAAATCAGCAACTGCAGAATTTGACAATGAGTACGTTTTTGAAAATTGTAATATACCTAGTAGCATTTCAATTTTGTTCACCACAAAACGAGCAGAAACGTTGCAGTTGGACTCATCATCATCGAGTAAGTTTTTCAATTTTAAAAACCGATCAAGATCTGGCTCCAACTCATCCATATGAACATACTGTATTCCTCACGTTTTGTTAATTATGTACAGTTACTTAGATAAAATAGATAAACAAATTTCCTATCATAAAAAGAAGATAGCTTATTGGGCGCAACCATTTTGGATATAGAGCGCAACAATATTAAGAACACGTTTAAAATGCATGTGATTGGCTGTTTACAGAGACCAGCCTCCAATCCTTTGGCACGCGGAGCGCGCCCTTATAAGGCTAGTGTAGTTAAAGAAAATATAAGTTACTCTAGGTGCAACGCGTTCTATTTAAGGGTTTTTTTAGTCAAAAACAACGCAGGAAGATGTTTGAACATAGGTAATACTACCAAAATTTTTTATTAAGACATGGCAACACGCACCCACGAATTGTTTTTCATCTGAATCCTTTTTTCCTAGAAAATTTTATAATCTTCACAATATTTTACCAGCATATTTTAAAACAACAATAAAACAAAAAAACGGAGTGCGACACATGCGATACACAGCAAAAGTGAGAACTTCGAAGATAGTAGAAATATGTACGTATTAAAAGATAGAGCGGGATTTCGTGATTGAAAAAGTGAGGGGTCGAAAGTTCTTGATGTATTGGCATGATAGACAAAAGAATCTCAACACAAGTGAAATTAATTTATCAAAAATATGTTCATTGATAAGGCTGCACGATACCGATACGATACGATATTTTAGCAGAATATCATCTCGATATCGAAATATTGAATACAAATTTGATATCTTATCGGTATCGCCTCGATAATATTTTTAAAATATCGTGTCGTCTCGGAAATATCGATCTTAAATAGATGTTTCTAGAATACTTATTCATTATACACGGCTACTTAGAAAAATAACAAATGAGATTATAATCTGTTTACTGATAAATACAAACACTTATATTTACGTTCACTATATTTGATATTTCAAAAATACGTCATTTAGCTTTGTCGATTGTTCATCGAAACATTTCTCATTTACTACTGTGGTCTAGTCTTGACTCTTACACGAAGTACGTGATCGTAATTCATACTTTCGTATTTTAAAATGTAGCTTTATTTGAGTGATAGTATCGATGAGACTGTTGAAAAGTCGAATAAAATAATTAAACAATCAGTTTGCGACAATAGTGATACAGTATGTCAAGAACCACAGTTAAACTTTAAAGATTATTTCCGTTATTAATATGACGTTCTTTCTGAAAGGTTATTTTAAATTGAAACGCTTGTAATGAATCTACTTAAAAGTTTCCTCGATAATAATTCATTACAAGAATTAATGTGTATGAATTCTTGGTCAAAATTTTCTTTGCGAAGTATTTGTAATTTGTCTTTTAAAATATTTAACTCGTTAATGTATTGTATCTTAATATTTACTAAGCCCAAAGTTTTCGTAAATCAAAGTCTCTAAAGATGAAATCAGCACTGGAATAATCCACTGCGAGTTTTTATCGCTATCGAACGAAGTATCTCGATTTGTACGATGTATATTGATAAATCGTCTTGATGACGAGCAAGCAGTACGATCCCAGCCTGCACCAGTTAGCTTTTAGAAATCTTAATTATTCTTAGCTTAAAGAAGTTAGCTAAGTAGTTGAAATGATATCGTTAGGCTGCGCTTACATGCAATCTTATTTACTTAAGATTAGAAGACCCCGGCAAAGTTTGAATTATGTTTGAATTTTAGTTTCTCAAAATAATCATTTAATTTATGAAAAAATCATCTTATAGAAATAGAATAATTGCATTAGCTATTATTAAAGAAAAAATAGGCAAGATAAAACTTTTTGTCGGCATTAAATGTTGTTATATCTGTAAGGTTATGTGAGTGACCCAATTTACCGACCGTTCGATGACTATATAAATGTTGTAAAATGTTATTTAACAAGTTATATTACGAATGAAATAAATTGTAACAATTCTTTCTTACTAAAATGTCGGTAAATAATTTTTTCTTTTAGTTAAACATACTATTTAGAGATTTTTAAAACTAAAATAAATTCAATCTTTGCCGGAGTCTTCCAATCTTAAGTACATAAGACTCCATGCGAACGCAGCCTTACGGATTCTGCAAGATAAAACTAACATATAATATCTGTAATGTGTTCACTTTAAATATCAAATTTAAGTTAACTGCGGATATCTTAAGAATGGTTACGTTAAGTTTAATTTTTCCAGTTAACTTATCAAGATTTCAAATAGATATCGTGAAGTTACCTTGTTTAGTGAAGATTTCTATGAAACAATAACACAGAGTTAAAGACGTTAAAGTCTAAAGATAATTGTACACTAACTAACAGTCGATATCGGAAAGGAACATTAATATGCGTCAATTTACGTTTACGTAAAAAAGTTAAAGTTAAGAGAAATTTCAAGAGTTAACTATACAAATCAAGACTCATAAGGACATAGTAAAGTTACTTATTTTGAGAAAACTGATTTTAACTTATAAAAAAGGTTTCGGGAAAATAAACTTCAGTAGTAAACAGTACGAAATCTATAAAAACTTAACGTGCAGTTAAACTGCAAGAGTTTGCTGAAGGCAATCTTTAAAACGAAATCATTCAGTTATCAGTCTCAAGATATCTCATAACCGATAATAGGGTCAATACGTATATATATAAAATGGTATTATACATACAATACTAATTTTTATAAATTGCTGGTAAATAATTGAAAATTTTCACAATCGCATTCACAGGTACTTGTTGCCACTACTTCACTTCTATTCGGCAAAACTGTTCACAAAACTTTTGTTTTACCGGTTCGATCCTTTTATTTTCTGATTCATCAAGCAATAATAAATTTCAATCTACTAGAACATACCAAGCTCACTTCGTGCGGTGTTGGCAATGAATTTTTTAAAAGTCATAACAACCCGTTGAATAAATATTGGGCGTCTGGATCGGTATGCCAAGCATGCAAAAATGTTTTGGTAATTGTTTACTATATTTAAATAAAAGCGGGGCTTCCAGAAGTGGCAATATTTCGCGGCGGGAAATTCAAAACCACTTAACCCAATCAAGTGCTGTGCTCAGCTAATCAAACCTGAATTCAAAAAGACCCAAGAAACGTTGTAATTTTAAAGATATCAGCTCTGGATGGCAGTGAGTTTCTTTTTATGGAACTTTACAAAAAAATTAAATAGAAAAATTTTTTCTACAGATGTGGTGAACAGGGTCTCCAGTAGAATAAATATACTTGCTAATTGTGTTATTTATTCGAAACCCACATTGGTCCTTCAAGCCAGATCTCGCGACAGGATCCGAAATCATGTAAGTAACACGCGTTAGAAACGGGAGGAGACCGCTCCCAGGTGGGCTCACCGAGCTGCGAGTGGGGTTCGCGTTTAAAAAATGTTTTGAATGATTTGGTGTATACTGTTTACAGTAGAATAAATATACTTGCTAATTTTGAGTACGAATTACTTTACATAATGTTTATGCCATGTGACTTTTATTATCTAATATACATCCCTCGAAACGTACGTACAAGAAAACACTTACAAGCCACTAAAAGTTTTGTACTTACGGTATATTTGCCGTCCCAAGCACAAAAGTCATTAAGTGACATTGTAACTATGCTTGTGAATTAATGTGAAGTTTCCTGATAAGTTTTTGTTTTATTTAATTTTCATTCAATTTTTATAATGTCATCTTAATAAATTAATAAATTAATCAATCAAGTTTCTTACGAAAAATAATCGTTTTATTCCGTTGATCCAATCGGCCACAAATACAGAAATGCGCATTTTTTTAATAATCGAAACTTTGATTTTGTGGAGGAGGTGCTTCTATTTGTTTCGGGCTAGCAAGACTTTTTTTCACACTCGGGACTTGTAACTTTCACTGCATAAAAAATAACTTTTTTAAAATCTTTATCTGAAATAGACGAATCTCATAAAAAAATTGTTATTTTTGACTGTCGGGACTTGTATTTTTATGGCCCAGTCGGGACTTGTAATTTGAACTATGTAAAAATATTTTTAAAAAGGCATTTTTTATCTATCTCAATCGACTCAAAATTGACTTTAATGCGCACATTCACTAAAAAAATTTCTCATTTTTGGCGGTATGTACTTGTAATTCGTGGTTTAGTGGTAAATGTACAAGTAAAAAAAAAAAAAATAAAAAAAAAGAGTTGATCAATGCTTGAAAAATTTTTGAAAGTTAAAAATTTTTAAAAATGGATAACATAACCTGAAATTTTTCAAAAAAAATTTTTAAACGATTCAGGGTCAACAAATCTACAAAATCCTATCCCTAATTTCGTTTTTTTTTGTTTTTTTAGCGAGAAAATTCGTAATAATTTAGTTCAAGAAAAAATTTAAAACTTGTGATCATCCCTGATGGTTTCGGTGCAGGTTAAAAAATCTGGAAACATTAGATAAGATTTTTTTTAAGGGACTTCCGATTGGCATAGGTTTCAACAAAAAAATTTTTTTGACCACACGTAGTTGACGTGGAATATCCATAGACACATACAATAGACTGCGCACGGCAGCCAAATCTCTGGGGTCAACATCTCGGGAGTGGGGATGACTTCTGGGGCTACCTTTCTCTTTTCAACCTCTTCCCATCTCTCTCTTTGAGAACCGGCCGAGGAAACCGAGTGGGGATGTGGTAAAGGGTGATGCACACCTTATCGACGTAAAGGAGAAGATAAGGGAATATATGCATGCACCTGGCTATATAGCTATACATGTGCACATAACTGTTATACATAATAAATAATAAAAATATATAATAGACAAAATATATAATAAAAACGTTAGCCTAGTCTTAAATCTTGAGCCTTGGAACTTCACGGTGAGCATATGTAAGTTTTAATCTTTGTAGTCTCATCTCGTTGGTAGCGTAAATGTTTAACGCTTTTGGAAATACACTTTTACATCCTCAGGTTCAAATCTCTAAGAACATGGGTTTTGTTTGTTTTTCTTATTTCTTCTTTCATATAATTTTTTTATTTTAACAGGTGCGTTTTTCCCAATAAGTATTTAGTGTTTTGATAAATCGCTGGCTTTTCATTTTTATGTATTATAATTTATCTAGTATGATCGAAATACAGTTATAATTTTACTTGATAAATAACAAAAACAATCATTGACAATTTTTTTGTTTTTTTTTTCGTATTTTTAAATTCAAATACATACATATGGATTTATAAATCTGAATCGATTCCAACAAGATATATTAGTAAATATATACTAAGTAGTACATATATATAAATATATGCTAGTAATTTCAATTTTTTGAAAGAAGTCTACAACTAATAATTACATAATTTATAAAATTTTTATTTAATGAGAAAAAATTATCGTTCGTTGGGCTAACAATTATTATGCTATCAAAGGTTCACTAAATTAATCAAATAAGTTTTTTTTACCCAAAGCTAGCATTGGTACAATACATACTGATACTATATCTTGTTTGAATTGATTCAGATTTATAAATCCATATGTATGTATTTGAATTTAAAAATACGAAAAAAAAACAAAAAAAATTGTCAATGATTGTTTTTGGTATTTATCAAGTAAAATTATAACTGTATTTCGATCATACTAGATAAATTATAATACATAAAGATGAAAAGCCAGCAATTTATCAAAACACTAAATACTTATTGGGGAAAACGCACCTATTAAAATAAAAAAATTATATTAAAGAAGATAAAAAAAAAAAAAAACCCATATTCATAGAGATTTGAGCCTCAGGATGTAAAAGTGTATTTCCAAAAGCGTTAACTATTTACGCTACCAACGAGATGAGACTACAAAGATTAAAACTTACATATGCTCATCGTGAAGTTCCAAGGCTTAAGATTTAAGACAAGGCTAACGTTTTTATTACATATTTTGTCTATTACATATTTTTATTATTTATTATGTATAACGTTTATTATATATAGTTCTCTCCATTCATGTTATGTCAGTTATGTGCACATGTATAGCTATATAGCCAGGTGCATGCATATATTCCCTCATCTTCTCCTTTCCATTGATAAGGTGTGCATCACCCTTTACTACATCCCTACTCGGTTTCCTCGGCCGGTTCTCAAAGAGAGAGACGGGAAGAGGTTGAAAAGAGAGAGGTAGCCCCAGAGGTCATCCCCACTCCCGAGATGTTGACCCCAGAGATTTAGCTGCCGTGCGCAGTCTATTGTATATGTCTATGGGAATATCCCATATACTAGCAAAAGTAATAAGCGCTTCGCGCGCTTTTTACTTATTGCGTTTTTATTTCCATCCATCGTGAGCATTATTTTAATTTAGGCTCAATAGAACGTGTCGCATGTTGCATGAATTCTTCATGAGCAATACTAATCTGACTAATGAAATTGAATAATTTTTTTTTTATTATAATTATATTATTAGTTCGTGTTAACATACATGTATCTTACTATACTTATTATGCTTAAGCCGACGACTTTCTCCTTTACATTATAAATTATTTTATTAAATTAAATGCCCATTAAATGCCCGGAGAGGAGGCTTTACCTATATATACATATAATAATTATTTCACTAAGTCTGTTTTATGGAAACCTGGTCACATAATATTAATTTAAACTTGAAAGCTAACATAGGAAAATGTTATGAATTTTATCATATATAGACTGTAGTCAGAGACTATGACATTTATTACAGAGGTGATTGATTGTGAGAATCGTACTTGTAGCTTTCAGAAAAAAAGGATCGACTTGCAATGTTGATAATTTCAAATTTACTATTAAGAGTAATGTTACATATCTGGAGATGTTACCAATATATGAATAATTAAAAAGTCGGCATATAAACAAAAATTGATAATTTCAAAATTTTCTTACACAAAAGTTATTTAAGGCAGCCGTTAACCATTCAGAGAAAATATGGTTAATCAGACAGATCATATTTTGTAAGGATCTGACTATATTTTAATAAGAAATCGATTTAACAGAAAAATCAAATGTACTGCCATACAACTTGCATGAGACATCATATTTTTATGTAACTTTTTTTTAAGTTTTCTAATGATATATAATGAAATCATATAAGCAATCTCTAATTTATATGGGGATATAAATACTTATTCAATTAAACTAATAATTATGTATGTGAAATACTTACACTAGCATAAGAATTTTCTTGCTCATCGTCATTCATTGTAATATGCTGACAAATATCATTTAAATGAGTATGATTTGACTCATTGATAGAACTTATTGAACTGCTATTAACATTATTTACAGGTCCATTACAATAGTGAGCACTATCTTGTGAGAGACTTTGAGCAGATGCGACTGCCTGATCATCACCATTATATTCATCCTCTAAAAGTAATAAGTGCATTACACAGAAATATTTTTATAAATTTATTTTGAATCATGAAAAACTTATAAATCTTACCAGTATTATAACTAATCTCTCGGTGTCTTCTTCTTATACTGATAGTGGTATCACCCGTACGTGTGCTGCTTATCGATTCTTCTCTCTGTGCCTCAGAATACGAATCGTTTTCACTCATTGTGAGATATAGATTATTAGCGGATTCTTCAAACAAATCAATGTGATCTTTCAAACCTACATAATATTTGACTTTTAAAAGTGTTACATTTTTTTTATACTAATTCAAACATTTTCAGTAACTCATTGATCTTAATTAATGTAATATTAAGACAGTGTCTATTCGCAATAAATATAAATTCATAATAATCAGTTGTGGAAAAATATGTTTCATGAATAGGTTTTGTTAATAAACGTACCTTTTAGATGTAGTGCTATCTCTTGGTTTTCCGTACAAGGCAATTTGTATTAAATTTAACAACACCGTACTATAAAATGAATTTTGAAAAATATATGTTCTTTGTAGATTTCAAGAAAGAAATATTGTTATTTGTATAGACAACCGAGACATAGATGGCGCTTGCCATGCTCCGATGATCCTAGGTAGTGGGGCCGTTACCTTGTTAGGCACTGAAGTCCTGAAGTGCCAGGTGACACCTTGGAAGTTCTCTATAGTCCGGGCTGTAGCTGAACCCCTGTCGTCCTGGTCCTCTCGTGCACTGGAGGATAAGTGAATCTCTCACCGAGATCTCGGGGACTCTGTCCCAGGGAATGATTGATGTCCAGATTCCTCGGAACACACCAGGATCGCGATTACACAATTGCATAACACTTTAATACTCGTGGAACAATTACGAATACAATAATCGCCATACGTTTTAGCAAACATGTGACAGTCAATCTCGAATTCAATCGCGTATATCGATTATCGAAGCACTCAATTAGACCCCAGGACTACTCCGAGTTCCGAGTACGGTGAGTGCCATCTACATCTTCGTACTCTATGACCGATGCCAACGGTTGGTATTACGTATTTTTTTTATACTTATGAGCCTATATTGGGTGTAATCCGCAATCGCCGCCAGCATTTACATATGTAAGACGTGACAACGTTGCGTGGTTGGGGGCGCTACTGTCAATTTAGTGGTGATGTGATCCGCAATCCCGCCAGCAGTAAAGCAGACAACGTCAGTCTACTTGGTCTTTTTCGTGACATTTTTGCTGTGATCCCGCGCAATCCTGCCAGCAGTAAAGCTGTTATTTCTATTTTTGCTGTGATCCCGCGCAATTCCGCCAGCAGTAAAGCTGTTATTTCCATTTTTGTTTTTGGCACTTGAAACTATTTTTTTTGGTCTGCGTGTTTGTTTACGTCTAGCACAATATGCTTTGTTTACAATCAGAAAAATGTCACGAAAAAGAGCTAGTAGACTGACGTCGTCTGCTTACTGCTGGCAGGATTGCGGATCACATCACCAGTAAATCGACAGTAGCGCCCCCAACCACACAACATTGTCACGTCTTACATATGTAACTGCTTGCGGCGATTGCGGATTACACCCATTATAGCCATAGATATATTAGAATAGAGCACGCCAGGCCAGGGGCCAAATCTTGCGATATGCAGAAAGAAGGAGAAGGCTGCTCACAAGTCTATGTGAATAGCTCCACAAAAGTTATACAGTATCGCCCCTGTTGTATTGCCTTAGTCATCTTTTTCCTCTCCTTATGTCACCTTATTCTACGTTACGCTATTTCACGCGATTATGCTATTTGCGTGGAACAGTCGAACAGCCCGTAGGATTGCACAGCTCTATCTCGCACCTTTAGTTTACACATTTACAGGATTTCCTACATCACTCTGAAAGTGATTCGTAAAACGCCTTTTTTTAATACAAAGGGATTGGAATTATCACTTCTAAGTTTTTCATACTCAACTGTTCATCCCGTAACTTCGCCCATATTTTTAAATCCTAAGCTTTTTCATCACAACTGAGCTTGTATTTTAGTGCAAAATATTAAAAGAAATTTTTGTTTGGAATCAGAATGAATTTTGTATGTGTTTGGTAAAGACAAAATGGAAAAAGCTTCTGAGTTAAATAGTTCAGCTGATGCAGGTACAACAGAAAAATGGAGGGCTATTGTCAGATTTATTGAAAGTAAAGAAATTGTCACAGTACTTATGAGTGACATAGTAGAGCTAGTGAAATCATCTCCACAAGAAATTCTCAAGTTTTCTACGGATAAAATTTATACCTGTTGGTATAAAGACGACAAATATCCAGTCCTCACTAAATATGCTGTTAAAATAGGAAAAATCCTATGTAAGTATCACTACATATTAGTACTATTAAGCAACTTATAATTTTGTATTATCTACATGTTCAGCTCGAGTTATTGCATGATTAATATATTTCTTGGAGCAACATGTTAAAATTTATAAGAATAACATACCAATTCTTTCATAAGATTGTTTAATCCAATAATACAGCTGATACGTATAAAATAATACATCATTGAATCCCAAGTTCCATACAATTTTGCTATCAAGGTGATAAGATGTTTGATCCAACAATCACAAGAGCGAACCCACGAAAGATTCATATATTATTCATTAAAATACTATCTTGTTTTTTTATATTCGCTAAAAAAAGAACGTCTTGTGTCATATAATGTTACTACAGTTAAAAATAAAAATGTGCTGCAGACACGTATTTTTATGAGAAATACAAGTTGTAATCTTACAATTTGTCACTATTGATTCAGTGTTATTTATTAGAATCAAATCACACTCAAAGTGAAAAGAATATTTCAAAAAACTCTGTTTTAGATTGTCTCATAAAGAATAAGCAACCAATAGTTGTAGTTGCTAATTTGAAAGCTTTGTAAACATTCTACGAGAATTAATATTTCAGTAACAATGGAAACTCTTCTTAATAAAAATTTATTTGAATATCATTTGCTCACTATATCATACAAATGATGTCATAATTCTTCAATTCGGTAGATCATTACCTAAGAGTTGCTCAGGGCCTTCAAATTCAACCATTCTAAAAAATTGTTATGTAAATTTGTATCTAACAGTAACCATGACGAATTCGAGACAGAAATCTTTTTCAAGTTGTATTTAAACAAAAATGAAGCTTATTAATGTAATAAATACTGGTATCTTCCGTATATAAAATCAACAGCTGTAAATTATTGCAGTGTTTGTAATTTTGAGAAAAAACAATGAATGAGTTAAAAAAGCAACTAGAAAAAAATGTTATTATCACTACACTTCTGTTCTTGGGACTGTAGGACCACCACCACGGATACGGATACACCACGCGTGCGCGGGGAAACGCGATCCACGCACGCGTGTCTTTCATCGCTCTCGCTCGTGAATGAACTGACACACTTGCGTCAATCGCGTTCCCCACGCACTAGTATCGTAATGTACTATTATTGATAAATGTTGAAACGTCTCCTAAACACAACTCAATAACTCAATAAACCCAAGTGATAAGTGCCCTAAGTATAGTGCCTCTATTCGTTCTGTGCACATTGCGGCGAAAATTGGAACTTCGACCCGTAATCCCACCTAAAATACGTGTGTTTACCCGACACTAGCGCCAAACTGTCCAAACACATGAATTTGGCGCTAGTGTCGGGTAAACACACGTATTTTAGGTGTGATTACGGGTTGAAGTTCCAATTTTTGCCACAATGTGCACAGAGCGAATAAAAGAGCCAGACGTAAAGCACTACAACATAAAAAAAAGGCTGCTCTAACCTTAACATGAAAAATCGAAACGTTATAATATCTTTTGTTGTAGTGAGCTTGTTACTAAATAACACGACCATTTTTGAGAGATGAGTTTGCTAAATCCATCATTTGGGGAGATTACGATTTCCAAGGCGCTAGGATGTAAAAGTATTTTTTAATGTAATCGTGTAGGAGGAGTAAGGAAAACCGGGGTAAAGGGAGCACCGGGATGATGTGGGCACTTGATATTATTTTTTCATAAAAGTAAATAAATTAAAAATAAGAAATACGTCAAAGAATGGAGTCTAGGCTTTTTTTTCAGAAAACATAAAGCTTGATGAAATTATGCTTTTTCGATTAAAAATTTTCAAAAAGGACTTGATAAATCAAGTGTATTCGCAAACGAAGGCAGCGTCAGCGCTATCTTGTAACCTGAGTCCGAAACGACTTATCGGTGAAGAAAATCAGCTGATATATAAGAAAACGTACGGAAGAAAATAGTTTTTGACAAATACTCTTAACTAAGTTGATATCGTGAATTAAAATGTGAAAGAAGATTAAGTGTTAATCTAGAACTAACAAATTATCAAAAAGTTGTACCTCGTTAGGGTGTTTCGTGAGTGTAGCATGCGTTTTTCAGTCGGTTGGTCGGTCGGGGTCTCTCCATGTATTTGTTGTATCTATATGTATAACCGACACGGTGGCGCAGCGGTAGAGTCGCAGTTCCGTCGATCACGAACGTTAAACAGCGTCGGGCGCGACTAATACTTGGATGGCTGACTGTTCAAGACCCACCGTTTTTCTTCGCTGTTTGATGTTCGAAGATCGATTAACTGTTTCTCTGCTGTTACGGACAACGTGAGCGAGAGGTGTGCACGAGTTCAGCCCTGGTGTTTATAGACGTATAAACACTGGGTCTGAACTCAGGCAATACACCAGGCCGTTCCTGGGCTAGGTTTTTCCCAAGTGGTTTCCCCACCCACGGGATATTTGGGTCCTGGCTAATGCGGAATGGTTAAGTAAGTTTAAGTGTTAGTCACCCCCCACCCCCCCTCCCCGTAATGGGGAGGCCTCCTATCCCTCATCCCTTCTTCCCTCTCCCAACTGCTGAGTGCCCAGAGTAGTGCCCTTAGATGGGAGCCGGACGTATAGCAGTACAACAAAAAAAATCTATATGTATAGGTTATATACACAATATGCTGGGCAGGGGGGACAATGCTGCACTGGCGGGGAAACCTGTATATAGATATACCAAGTACATGGAGAGACCCCGACCGTCCGACCGACCGACTGAAAAACGCATGCTACACTCACGAAACACCCAAACGAGGAACAACTTTTTGATAATTTGTTAGCTCTAGGCTTACACTCAATCTTCTTTAACATTTTAAGTCACTTTGTCAACTCAGTCAGAGTATTTGGCAAAACTAAGGTAAAAGTACCATTTATAAAGCAATTTTTGTCATAAATTTTTCTTTCATTTTCTACATAAATATACGAACTTAAATGCTAGCAATTTTGGTTTTTTTTATAAATTTTTTACATAGTTTTCTTGTTTTAAAAATACTTTTTTTATATATAAACTGACAGAGTCAATACGTCCGTATAATGAAACAGCACCAGTAGTCTTGTCCCAATGTTTCATAAACTATGTCCATATTATGAAATATCCCTCGAAAAGAAACTTTGTTACAGTAATTTATGGTTATCTCAATTATTTGGCTTGTATAACATATTTTTCTTTCATTATAATTACGTTTCATATTTATTTGATTACTGCTATAATATATGATTTAGTGAACGAATTTATTTCATAATACATACATTGAAAAATATAGAATATGTTTGATCAGCCTGTCTCAATTATGAAACCGTTTAGCCAAAAAAAACGTTTTTTTCTTCAATTAATAGAAACGATCGAGCTTTTTGAAGTTCATTCGTAAAAATAAATAATTTGTAGATGAAAAACAATTTTTTTATGAACTCGAAACTTTTGCTAGCGTGTGTATTTTCATGTTCCGTGGATAGGGACATGTTCCGTCAGTTGGTACATATACCTTATTTTCTTCCGTACATTTTCTTATGTATCAGCTGATTTTCTTCACCGATAAGTCGTTTGGGCTCAGGTCACCAGACACCCAACCGTGCATGTGCACGGCACACGGTTTGACAAGTTTGCGAACTTGTAGCACTATTACACTGCCGGAAATTCTACTGTGGGCATTTATAGGGTCCAAGTTTACTTTTATTTTCGAGCGAGCGAAGCGAGCGAGGCACGCACGATTCTTAAGTAGATAACGTGTACCGTGTACCGCGTGCCGTGTATGTGCAGTATACGCACGGATGGGTGTACCTCTACACTGCCTAAATCTTACTTAAAAAATGGATTTTTCTTCTTGTTAAGTTCACGTAAAATGCATGAAAATAGGATAGTATGCGAAAAGTTTTATGCGTAATAACATCTGTATGTATGTATAAAGCGCTTTCTGGGAGAGGTACATTATTTTATATATCAGTCCTGATAATTTCTGGTCAGCCCTGAGCTGCTCAAACACTTTCTTATTGCTATAGTGTATAATATACAAAATATTTTCATAAATTTGTGTGAAAAAAACAGAGCACTCGACAACTGTACCGGAACTTGACTGTATTCTGCATTACTAGCGTTACGCAAGTCTTCACAGTTTAAGTGTATTTAATACGATCATGGTTTTGACGTAAATTTCGCGCATGAACCACCTTAATAAAATTGTTTCGCCAAATATGTGTTTAATTTTAACTTTATCAAAGTGCTCCATTTACCCTGGTTATAAATTTCGTACTTGTTGCACTATTAATTTTTTTATTTATTCAGTGCACTTTCAGGTACTGCACTTTTTTGTACATACTTAAAAGTAGCTTACTTACACTGTCCCATATTTTTTATCCTTACTTATGTTTTGAATTTATTTTTATTGTATTAAAATTAAAAGAAGCGGAGTAAAAGGCTCCGTTTACCCCGGTCTCCCTTTCGGAGCAAATAGTAAAAAAAATTTATCTTGATTAGTTTTGGAGATATAGATATATCGATGTCAAAATAGAAAATTCTTGTTTTCGACTATTTAAAGGACGTTTACAACCTTCATTGCGGGATATGCTTTACCGGGTCGATAGTCCTTAACTTTGCCTGCATCTACATGAAGATTTGGACAAACCAATTTTCGTCTTAAAGACGCTCTAAGATGCCTTTAAGACGGCTACTATTTTGTCCAGATTTTTATGTAGTGCCGCTAAACGTTACAAACTACCACCCGTGGGGGGTGGGAGAAGACTTTTGAGCGCGCAAATGTTGGTAGTACTGGATAGCAGAATACGCGGCCGATCTAAATTCCTATCGCGATCAGATACCTGGCCATAAAATATATATTCCTTGCTGCTTCCAAAAGGTGTGACCAGTCATCGAACATTTTTTATTGCCATTACATTTACAAAACATTGAAAGCGTATTTTTAGAATTTGAATTAGAAAAAAAAAAAGTTTAGAGAAGTCAATTTAATAATTTGGGATGAAGCATCAATTATTCCAAAAAGCTCTAGAAATCGTCAATATAACGTAACTCGATTTGAGCGACAGTCTAATAGAATATTTGGCAATAAGTTGATTATTTTAGGTGGAGATTTTTGCCAAATCTTACCTGATATCAAAAATATTAATGAAACTGGTATTATTGGAGAAACGATTACGAATTCCTGTCTTTGGTCATCTTTTAAATTATTAATTTACAAACCAAGGTTTGTTGTATAAATGACATTTTTTCCAAATTGTTATTGGAAATTGGAGGAGGAAAAATCATTAATTTTGAAATTCCGGGCTCGTGGAAAACTAATGTTGTATGTTCTTCAGTTTTCAAGAGTATTGATAAGTCATTCATAGATAGCGTAATATTGACTTCTCATAATAAATTTACATTTTTTTGAAAATAATAAAATTTTGCGAAATACCAGGGGATGTACCAACATATTACAGCATTAATACTGCTACGTATAAAGGAGTATGCAAAAATGAAGATAATATAAATTATAAATCATAAATTTATCTGAAAACTTCGAGAAACAAGAAAAAATAAAAAATTTATTTATAAAAATGTTTTGTTATTTCTGTTGTTAGTATTAATTTATTTTTTTTTGTATTTTAATTTTTCATCTCCAATAATTTTATTTAATTATATCCATACCAAAAAAAAGCAAATGATTCCAAAATTAAAAATATAAATCAAATTTTAAAATGTATAAAATTAAATTTAATAATTAATTTATGTTTGCTTTTTAAGGAAGCTCCCTTACCCTAGTGTTGCCAAATGAGATGTATGTCATGAAATAGCTTCAATTACGCCGAATGTAACGGTGCCCTTATTTATACCCTCCATAGAACAAAATCTGGAAAAATTAACGCGTGATGTTCGCTCTTTTCACAAGAGCGGTTATGGCAAACATAGTAAAAATAATAATTTGCAATCTCAATCGAAAGTATTTTGTATTACGTGTATACGCGTATTATAGATTTTAACTTCATCTTTCAAATGCCGTCGTGAGAAATATAGCTGAACGGACTAGAAATTGAATTAATTACAAAAAAAGGCATGTCAGCTTTCAGAACGAAGTTCCCTATGCCGGGTTTTTTTTCTGCTACGAAAAAGTCAGTGAAGCCGCCATATTGCTTGGCAGGAGCGGGTGCAATTCAAATTCAAATGCTAAAGAAAGTTAAATGACGGCTTATATTTTTAACTTTATTAACACCCTTATATTCATATATTATGAAAACATTTGGGAGATTTTAATGCCTACGGAAATGAAATGTAATACTTAAGTTAACAGGGTCAACTTTATTAAATTGTACAAAGGGATGTAACCTTTTCATCCTCTTTACGCCTTCATATATACAGATATAAGAGCGCGCGGTGGCTCAGTCGGCTAGGTCGTGGATTGGCACGCGGGAGACCGTGGTTCGATTCCCGGCCAGTGCGACTTTCGGGCAAGTACCTCTGTGTCTTTCACGTGTGCTTTTTCACCACGCAATGCTCCTCGAGGAGGGTGTAGGCGACCTCCTCGCAGCATAATTGCCTAATTTCCCCCTACCCCCCTCCCAGTAATGGGAGGCCTCCCATCCCTCTTCCTTTCCTTCTCCAAAGTGCTAAGTGCCCATAGTAGTGCCCTTATTAAAGGGGCCGGACGTAGAGCACTATAATATAGAAAAAAAATATATATAGATATAGGTACACCTATAATGTTCATCGACCGTCGCGCCACAAATTGATATTTGGAACGTTCGCAATAAAAACTTGAGTCGCGTTGAGTGAAATAAGCGTGTGTTTATTGCGACTATTCAATGGAAAAAAAATCTATGTTTACGCCCGATGTCGTGTATGCGAAACGGTATGCGAAACGCGAATATGATAAAATATCATCAGAAATGGCTCCCTCGCATGCTTCAATTCGCTCTGTCACGTTGTTAACAAACAAACAATCCTTATAAGTATCGACAGAATAATTCCTGACCGCATAAATATGAATTTGCTGTTACGTCGTTTATTTCAAATTTTGATAAACTTTCAAATTAGGGATTTCTAAACTCAAGTCAACATTACATTGAGTTGATCTTGTTGATGTGGTGTATTTTTCCTTCAGTAATGACATTGTTTGTATTTATTAGATATCAAAAACACAGCACCGTAATATCTGTTTATTTAGACGGGACGAAGGACGCAAACATTTGTGAAGCCGCCCATAGAAAATGAAAGAAATGGTCTAACTAGCCAAGATTTGACCAGCGTACAATTGGAAGCTGGACAAAATGTAACCTGCGTTTCATGTTTTTTACCATGTCTATCGTGCCCATCAACATATAACAACGTTTTAAAAAAGGTGGAAACAATAAATTTATTATTTGAAATCGATGTATCCATAACTCTAATACTAATCAAAATTCAATTTTTTTACTTCTTCTTCTTCTTGTTATTTATTTGGCTTTTGGGTACCTTAATTGGACTCCGTTATGCCACCATTCATGTATTCATTTTTTGAGTATTTAATTTGGCACCGTTGTAATTACTGACATCAACGATACGGTCTTACACCGAAGAGCCAGGAGCTATCCACAGCAGAGATTAGTAGGGAGATTGCTGATTGCCATGCTACGGAGTGTGCCCACTTTTTTCCAGTGGTTCGAGCGCCCCGCCGCGGCCAAGCGGCCGAACCTGGCGCACATTTTTTTTTTTATTTGAGAAGCACGGTAGGGGTATGAGAAAAGTGGATTCGCGTGGAAATGTCCATATAGGCGCACATTTTGGAGACGCGTGGAAGGGGTATACCGAATGTGCGCCTACGAGGAGAGGAGTGGAAATGTCGGATATATAGCTGTATATATCTGAGCACACAGCCAAATTAAGCGACGACACGAGTTTTTCTCTTTTGAGAGTCTTTTGACTCTGCAACCGAGTACATGCTATGTATATATTTAACTGACTTGCTCTCGCTCTGGCTTCAATGTTATCTATAAATCTTATTTAATTAAATCGTGGAACTAAATGCTCATTAATTATATATACACAAACTTATGATTTCAATACATTATTTTTTAACTCTCCCGTACTCTTAACATTCCTAAATCCATTTATGTTTTGAAAAAATATGTAGCTTCAACTATTTTTTTAAGGTTTTCAATACAGCTTTAACCACTAATTTATTAATTTTACACATCCTAACTGCTGTAAACTGTAGGACAAGCTCCGGAGGATATCCATAAACATATGTGACTTCGAAAGGGACATCTCTCGTTCTTCGGATAGCTAAGATGGTTAAGGCTTATGCCCCTTCGTAGATTGTTTTGCACTTAAGGGTTCAAATCCACTTCATGGTAGATATTTTTTTTTTTTTCTTCTTATTCAATTTATTATTTTGTCTTCATTTCTTTTATTAATGTTTCGTTAAAAAAAAAATGTATATATATATATATGACGTCAACATTTTTTTTTCGGATACATCAAAATAAATTAATATTGTTATTTTGATACTTCTTGTTAGCAAGGCAATTACATAATTTTATATTAATAAAATAACTTTTAAGGATTTTAACATAATTTGTGTATGTATGTATATAAAAAAAGCCGAAAGTAGAAGAAAACTCATACTTTTACTACGACTATATCAAATATGATCATTACCAGTAAAGTGGGTGGGGTTTTCGCTAGTTTCTCCATACCGGGCGCTTCCCCGGGTGGCGGATAGGGGCATCCTCTTGAAATAAGAGGTGACGATGGGCAGCTGGGGTGGCTCCCTATGGTGGTGGTCGGGGGCGTGGATCGGGGGGCGTGTGTATCTGCGGCGGTGTGGACGGGGGACTAGTGCCCCATGCCTCCATCGGTGAGGATGTATGGGCCGGCTTTGCTTGTGCTCCTTGTTCTTCGCTTTTTGCTGCTTCCGTGGGTGGCACTCCATTGCTTGATGCGGGCCAACAAAAACTAGCACCCGTCGTGTATAGAAGTAAGCGGCGGTTAAAACATTCTTCTCAGATACATGCATCACACACTCTTACTAAACAAACACAGGGACACTTACGGATTGTTCTGGGTTGCGTGTGGCGGGTCCTTTTCCGGGCTTGCGTTGGGGGCCCGGCCACGGGTGAAGCCGGATGATGAGGCCCGGGTAAGTCTGGGTAACCACATCTGATATGGCTGTACGCCTCATGAACAAAAAAGACGTGGTGGGCCAACTAATCTAGGCTTACTACCACTGAGGAGGCTATATGGCGGCACCTTAGTGCCTTACGCCAGCCCGTTTTGTTGGGTTGTCTGCGTGGTCTCGGGACTGTACGCCTGCCGCTCGTCTCGCTGGGATGACCGTTGTGTACCAACAAATACATACATTACACACGAACACTCTTCTTACACTTATTACTCAACGCCAGGGCAGTCTCCGCGGGTGGGACTGAGGGAGAGTGGCGACTCCCGGCCGGCCCGAGCAAGTAGCATCTCTCTCTGGTAACAGAGAGGGCTGCTGCCCTGGTTTTAACCCTTTCCAAATGCTTATTTCTAGGAAAAAAAGGGTAGTGCTGGCCTTCGCGGGTCAGTACAAAACTAAAAAGATGCCAAAATGAAAAACGTCGATGTAAAACAGGTACCCCAGGCGGTAACCTCTCTGAGGGAATCCGCCGTCAGTTCCGATCCGGTGAAAGCCCGGGTGACTGACGCAGGCCCCACGGATTCTGGGGGGGGCCACAAAGACGTGTCTCATGGCCAACAGGGACTGCTAAATGTTCCATGGCCTTTCTTTTCAGACAAAGGACGACGAGGAAGCCTGTCGAGTATAGGCACTAACGACACCGAGGTTAGCAAGGTGTCGGTATTTAGCAACCAGACCCAGGAAGAGCTTGCCTCTTTAGAAGAAAGTGCCACTAGGCTCCGAAAAAAGCGACAGCAAGTTGCTGATAAAGTCCAATCAGCAACGAATGACATTACAGAGACGCTAAAACTGATTATAATAAGTACGGCAACACAGCGAACGCTATTAAAAATGGGCTCAAAGCGGCGCTTAAGCATCTTCAAGAGGCAGAGGTGCTAAGAGAACGCTGTCTTACTGAAGAAGATTTGTACATGAACGCTTGGAAGTCGTCATTTGAATCCCTGCAGTGGAGGGAAAAAAGGCGAGATAATTTCCGTCGGCATGTACAGAAACGAACCCTGAACACTGCCTTAAAGGAAATAGAACGAAGTAAGAGAAACAGGAGCCCATCGGACAGCCCTGAAAAACGCCAGCATACTATGTCTTTAAAGAAAAAGAAGACAGGTAGTGGCAAACAAGAGGAAATTCCCCTGAATGACAAAACAAGCCAGAAGAAAAAAGTGGACCCCACAACAACAGTAGTAGTAAAAATGGCTGAAGGGCAGACCTTTGCAACGGTGCTGAAGACTATGAAGGCGAACTTTGACCCCGATAAGGCTAAAGTGGCAGTCCAAAGTATTGTCACTACAAAAAAAGGAGACAAACTTATTAAAGCCAAAGGTGTAGAGAATGCTACTGCATTCTCACAGCAAATTGAAAAGTCGGTAGCCGGACAGGGTACCGTGAAAATGAGCGACAGAAAAGTGACATTAGAGGTCCGAGACCTGGATGCCATTGTAGAGGAAGATGAGGTCAAAGAGGCTTTCGCTAGGACTTTTGGACATCAGAGCCAGGAGCTAGAAGTTGCTCTCTTAAAGCCAAATGCCAGAGGACAGAGGCTGGCTTTAATCAAGGTGGACGAAACAACTGCCAGACAAGTAGAAAAGGAAGGCAGGTTACGAGTTGGCTTTGTAAGCTGCCGAATTCGAAGAAGAATCGAAGTAACAAGATGTTTTAAATGCCTGGGATATGGACACGTCTCGGGCAACTGTAGGGAAGAAAACAGATCCAAGCTTTGCTTCCGGTGTGGAAGCTCAAACCACCGGAAGAAAGAGTGCCTAGGTCCAGCACGGTGCTTCCTTTGCCCAACAACGGACAACAAGCACGAAGCAGGCAGCGGAAGCTGCCCTTTATTCAGAAGAGCCCTGAAAGAGGCCAGGGATAAGGCCCAAGCAGGGTCAAAATAAGGCAGAAAGGCCTTCAGTGGAAAGACAGGCTTATGTGGACCCACGCTGCGCTAGGTACTTTTTACCTATCAGCAAGGGAAAGCATTAAGCTTATAGTGGTGCTGGCTGAGTAGGCGGCCTTCTATGAAGCGCTAGACAGGGTGCTGGTCCTCAGGGACCCCGAGTCCTTTTCAGGACTCGAGAGCATCAGCACCTCTAGCAAATGGTGGCGAGTTAGCTCGTTAATGCTGTGAGACGCGATGGTCTCCCTGGTGGCTCCACCCCGAAGTAATGCTAACGCGGTTCCGGGGTGGATCAAAAGCCACGCGGCATGGAGGGGGTTTTAGTGGGTATGGGTGGTCTAATAAAAAAAATCCACCGAGTCCCACACTACCGCTGTCCCTGCGGTGTGCCTCAATGCATTTCCCCTCCCTCCACAAAAAAAAAAAAAAAAAAAAAAAAAAAAAAAAAAAAAAATTACCAGTAAAGTACAACTTACATCCAATTATACGTGAATATTTATCTACGTACATATATTATACTTTTTGAGCTTGTATTTACATTCCTTATCAATACCTTGTGGTTATTACATTGACAAAATTCGTACTACATATATGTACAAACATGAAAGTAGAATCTTTAGTCTTTATAAATAGTGCGTATTTTAGATTAAAGAGTCTAACAGAAACTGAACAAAGCTTTTTTCATTCAAGACATATAAGTTTCAACCACTTGTAACTCGGAGTATGGATTTAAAAAAAAAAGTTGTATTTTGTACAAACAATTAACCTTTTTAAATATTAACAAAAATTAACAAAAATTTTTTTTCTCTGTTTTAAAGGTGGCACTATATATATTTTTATAGATGAATAACTATACAAAATATTAAAATTTCACAATTTAAATTGCTCTTTTAATTATCGCAATCGATCAATTAATTTTACATTGTATGCAACACACAATGATTTGCATAAATTTATTCGATTGTTTGTAGTTGATAAGATAGACCATCAAAAAACATCTCTAGCCACACAACGCAAGGCAGCTAATTTTTTTGTTTTTTTGTAGTAACAGTCGTATTATCGGTATCTTCAACCACGCGACATAGGTTGCTTTTATTAAAAAGCTCGCTAAACTCTCACGACGAGTAGCTTAACTTCAAAATCTTAAAAATGCCTTTTTCATAGCTCCACATATTAATTTTTGAGAATCAGAGCTGAATTATTCATCATAAAGAAGTATGCACTTAAATACAGTAAACAATAATAGTTTGAATACTTCACGATTTTAAGAATAAAATGGATAACTAGAATAAATAATTGGTCGATTTTTTCAGAAAACTGTAGATTTTTTAAAGATTTTGCACTACAAATGTGTATGTTGATACTATTTTGAGGGGGTTGTCGTGGTACAGTTAATTTCAAAATTGAATTTTCGTGTTAGAAATGTCTTTGTTGTGATTATTCTTAACAAAACAGGTAAATAATTTAAAAATTAGGTGTATGAAACAGAAAAATGCCCAGGAAAGTAAACACAAACGTTAAAACAACAAATTAACCTAACTTTCGCCTCGGACTGTACCACTATATAGGTATTTTAGTAACGTTGTAACTGGACTTGAAACTGATATATTTTAAGAACGGTGAAGCTAGGCTTCCCCAATTTTATTTCAACTATAATAAACCCTAACATTTTAATTTTTTAAAAGATTCTTTAAAAAATTTCAAGAGTAATGAGTAAAAACGTGCATTTTTCGACAAGTCCTTCTTAAAAGCATGTGTATAAGTGGCCAACTTCGCGATTTTATTTCTCAAAAACGGTGAATCTAGACTCTTTGAAATTTTAATATGTTATTTATGATACTGAAACATACCTATACAAATTCTTTCAGAAATTTCTTAAAACAATGAAATATCACAACATCCCCCTTAACTCTCAATCGAAGTTTTTGCTAGCAGAAATAAACCCAGACTCAGTTTTTATTAACATATAAATTTGTAGTTAAAAAATTTTTTTAGTTCTCACAATTCCTGATTCTAAATAATTTGTCACGCTAGCAAAATAAAGAGTATTTCCAGAGTAATAGGCGTAAAAAAGCCTTTTCAAATTGAATATAAGAAAGAGCCTTTAATTTTTATTTCTCCGATTTTAAGTTGGTACTACATTTATGTGTGTATATATATAATAGATCTATAAAAATATATACAATACTACCTTAAAATAGAAGTAAACAAATTGGTTAAAAAAGGCATCGATGTCTTTTTGTTAAACTCCTCGTTTTGCTCTCCAGTATAGAATAAATATGTGGATTCGTACAGGGGTACGAGATCAACCGAGAGCTGGGTGAGGAGCAAATAAGAACTCAAAAATGTCGAAGAATAATCTTAAGCGACGATTCGTTGGGCTTAATTATACCAATCGACGCCGACACCTCAGTGCGAGTGTACCTCTGTATAAAAAGGCTTTTTCTTTTAGTTTAAGAAGATTTTCTTCTGCCCGAAAATTTAAAAAGGCTCTTTCTTGACTTTTACTCTAAAAAGACTCTTTCTTGCACTCACCCGATGGTATCATTGTTAAAAGTATTACGATGCTTTTTCTGCATTCAATATAAATTATTAAACTTCCTTAATAATCTACAGCCTAAAAATATGTTTATTACAATCATCACTTTTAAAGATAATTAAATTTTTTTTTTTTTTTTTTTTTTTAACAAAATACTGCGGTATTACAAAAAATTTTTTGTCTCAGAATCTTGCCGAATAAATTTTATTACTTATTCATCAAACTGTTTCATTCATTATTATTCTTCTGGCTGTCTCAAAATAAATAAAAGTAGCCCACCTTGTTAAAGATTTGCAAACAATTTTAAAATATTTACAAAACTATTTTCTATTGTGTTCATCAAATTTATTTACTGATTAAAATTTCAACATTAAGTAAATAGCAATAGACGGGCGGCTTTTTTTTGTCGTGAAAAGGATGTTCATGATTTCTTAGAAGTTTTAAAATACACAAATTATGTTAAAATCCTTAAAAGTTATTTTATTATTATAAAATTATATAATTGCCTTGCTAACAAGAAGTATCAAAATAACAATATTAATTTATTTTGATGTATCCGAAAAAAAAATGTTGACGTCATATATATATATATACATATTTTTTTTAACGAAACATAAATAAAAGAAATGAAGACAAAATAATAAATTGAATAAGAAGAAAAAAAAAAAATATCTACAATGAAGTGGATTTGAACCCTTAAGTGCAAAACAATCTACGAAGGGGCATAAGCCTTAACCATCTTAGCTATCCGAAGAACGAGAGATGTCCCTTTCAAAGTCACATATGTTCATGGATATCCTCCGGAGCTTGTCCTACAGTTTACAGCAGTTAGGATGTGTAAAATTAATAAATTAGTGGTTAAAGCTGTATTGAAAACCTTTAAAAAATAGTTGAATCTATATATTTTTTCAAAACATAAATGGATTTAGGAATGTTAAGAGTACGGGAGAGTTAAAAAATAATGTATTGAAATCAAAAGTTTGTGTATATATAATTAATGAGCATTTAGTTCCACGATTTAATTAAATAAGATTTATAGATAACATTGAAGCCAGAGCGAGAGCAAGTCAGTTAAATATATACATAGCATGTACTCGGTTGCAGAGTCAAAAGACTCTCAAAAGAGAAAAACTCGTGTCGTCGCTTAATTTGGCTGTGTGCTCAGATATATACAGCTATATATCCGACATTTCCACTCCTCTCCTCGTAGGCGCACATTCGGTATACCCCTTCCACGCGTCTCCAAAATGTGCGCCTATATGGACATTTCCACGCGAATCCACTTTTCTCATACCCCTACGGTGCTTCTCAAATAAAAAAAAAAAAGTGCGCCTGGTTCGGCCGCTTGGCCGCGGCGGGGCGCTCGAACCACTGGAAAAAAGTGGGCACACTCCGTAGCATGGCAATCAGCAATCTCCCTACTAATCTCTGTCCACAGTGATAATAAGCACATGTGGAGAAAAAACCCCACAGAGGTGCCGCGTATATGGATGGAGCGAAGAATCGAACCCTAGCCCACCAGGTGGAAGGCAAACGCTCTACCACTGAGCCACTGGTAGCCACGACATTTTTTACTAATTTTTTCGTACTTCTCGTGGTTGATTGCATAAACACCTTATCATCTTGGCGCCTCGTAGGAAATCGTAATCTTGACCATTAATCGTTATGAAGTGCCGTTTTTTAACTTAATGTACAATTATAAATGCTTCTATGAAGACATGCCAAAATGGTTTCTTAATATCTTTCAGGTGAGGAAAGTAATGATGATGAAGCCATCAGCAAAAGAGTCAGATTTCCAAGAATGGAAGATAGTGTAATTGAACGTTATTACGATGGTGAATGTTCTGACATTGAAGATGACAAGAAAGAAGAAAAAAGACGGTTAAATGAGGTAAAAATAAGTTGGTTGCTCTTATTATTAATTAAAAATAGAAATACTGGTGGAGCTTCGAACCCCTGAACGTTCTGCTTCTACACTCCCTTGTCAATAAAATAATTTCGATAACGTACTTTGTTGAAACTATTGATTACCACTACAGTTATTTGAAAACTAATAATAAATGTAATTTATTGTTATCTATAACGTTACTGTGCATCCGTCTTGATACCTTAGTTTAAGCTTGTAATCCAAGACAAAATGAACTTGTATTGCAATTGCTGAAAATAAGTATATTTTGTCATGAAATCAATAATAATTATGTCCTTATGAGGAGTGGTGGCATAGAGCATGGATGGGGAAAATCTACTAGTTTATATGGATGTGAAAACACACCTTAACGTATTATAAACAATAAGATATGAAAATTTCATGGCGACAATTGTTAATAGTAAGACATGTATTGTATATTATGTAACTAAGTGATAATGTTTTTCATTTCATAGGTTAACAAGAAGAAGCTGTTTTCCCAGAGAACAAAGCAGCAACAAATTCTTGAAATTAAAAAACGTACTGTTGCTGCTACTGCTCATCAAGTTGATCTACATCCAGCAGAAACCGTGAAAGATTCGAATAAAGAATCCCTGTGGATCAATAATTTACAAACTCAGATCAAAGAAAAAGACTCGGAGATAAAGTTTTTGCAGGAAGAAAATAGAAATTTAAAAGACTTGATTTCAAAGCAAAAAAAAGAAAACGCTTGTCTGCGGAAAGAATCCGAAGCTTTTCAGCAGAAACTTGATGATAACTGCAGATCACATTCAGAACGTAAATCGGAAATTTTTGAGAATACATACGATAAGTTAAATCGTAAATACGAAGACTTGAAACGAATGTTTAAGGCATCTGAACAGAAATTGACGGAATATAAGTTAATTAATGAAAAACTGCAGAAACTATTGTTTTTACAGGAAGGAGATGCAGGTAGGAAATTACATCATTTATATAATATACACGTACATATATAACAGAAAATTACAATATTCCAATGTAAAGGCAAAAATAGTGTATTCAAACCACTTTAATTTGTCCGTTAATCAACGTAAGTTGATGTTCCTCGGGGTCATAGTATGTGTAAACTACGTAGTCGCTGTGAGTCGAAGGTGGATTACGAATTGGCTAGTGCTTTTTATTTTTACCTAAATAAAAATTATCGTGTACTTGCCGGATCTAGGGTTTTAATTAATTATTATCTCTTATGTGTAGACAGTGGGGCCTATATGGTCTCTGGGGACTAATCACTTGGGTTTAAATATATTTATTTCTCCTTAATATTGTCAGTGGGTCGTATTAGGTCACTGGGGATTAGTCACTTGGGGTTAAATAAATAATTATCCTTGAAGTATAGTCGGTGGGACCTATTGGGTCAATGAAGATTGAGTACTGGGGTTTAAATAAATTATTATCTCTTAATTACAGTTCGGCGAATTGGGTCATTGGGGATTAATCGCTTGAATTAAATGAATTCTTATCTCTAATATATTCTTATTGGGGCGTATTGGGTCACTGGGGAGTAATCACTTGGATTTAAATAAATAAACTTTTAAGTATAGTCATTGGGGTTTATTGTGGCACTGGGGAATAATTCCTTGTGTTTAAATGATTCGAAATCGCTTTAGTTTAGGTAGCGTGGTGTATTCGGTCACTGGGGATTATTCACTTGGGATTAATTAAGTTACAATATTTTTAGTATAGTCACTTCGACGTATTGTGGCACTGGGGATTAATCACATGGTTATGAGTTAAAATCTCTTTATTGTAGTCAGTGGGGCGTATTGGGGCACTGTGCTTTAATAGTGCTGAATCCCATTATTTGGTTGTAATAGTAAATGGAGAGTTTGTCAATTTTTGATAAATTACAACATTTTGTAATGAGTAACACATGACATATTGGCATGGCATAAGCTAACATGTCAAATAACATCCCAGACAACATATTAACTGACCTTTATCATAAGGAATAGTTTTTTAAAGGAGTAACTTGTTCAAAAAATATTTTTTGTGGAGTAGGAAACGAAGCCATTAATAGTTCGAACGTACTGTAAACCAAGGCAGATCTCTATGATAGTAATGATTGTGGGGGTACGGATAATTGCATGCGTGCTGTAATCAGTTAGAGCGATTAAATATTACTCTGGCATTTTATTTATTACCAAGCTGTATACACAATTTCATAACTGTTGGTTGCACCTATAGTACACATTTTGTGCAGTAGTACAATCACCGCTATTCCAAAGGCGTGGTGTGGTTTTTTCTCATAATAAGGATAGTTCAATAAAACGAGAGACCTTATGCCATATTTTCTGACTGTTAGTATAAGTATACTTGCACATTGCCGTATACTGTATGTTGTCCTCCCTCGCGTTCGCGTGCATGCTTGCAAGAAGCCATATTTTTGTCGTGAATCGTGTAATAAACTTGTGTTGGTTAATTCATTTCTTCAAACCTAAAGTTAATATAATCAGCAAATATAATGTATCAGTGTGCTATACAACGTAACCTCTTCCCTTGTTGGAGAAGAGATATAACTCCTGCTGTAATCGCACAAGGAAATTCATTTAAAAGCCATGTGGATAACCATCTGTGATTTCATGTTGAATAACATGTAGGCTTTTAATAGGTTGATACGTCATGGAAAACCACATAGCAGTACACATGACTTAACACGTGGTCGAATCTTACCCATGACTTTAAAAATGGCATTACACATGTAACACCACATAAAATTACATTTAATTAAAAAACAAATAAAATTAATGAATGCAAACTCTGTCACACATACACATATATCTGAACCAGTAGTAGTAGAATTAATAGTAGCAGCAGTAGTAGCAGTAACACTATAGGTGGTTATAAGCAGAGATATAGTGAAGTATAGACTGAACATATGACAGTAAGCTTGAACTGAAATAAGAATTGTGTAAACAAGATCATTGTATACATGTGTTTATAGCCGTACTTATACTTATTACTTGTAGCCATTAAAAAGAAGTATTGATAATCGTTGTTTTTGCAGCTAAAAGTAAATATGAAGCCCAACGGAAAAAGGTACAGCATTAAACATTAGCATAACTAAACATGCAATACCCACGGTAGAATAATATACTAAATAATATGTGATTGATTGTAAATTTTATAGCCTGATTACGAAGCAACGACCCCAATAAATTTTGAAAATAATCAACGTGGAGTTGATATCCGTAACAAAATCATCACTACCAGTACTCCAAAGTCAGTTGTCAGGTCAGCTAGAAAGCGATTAGTCATGGATGCAGAGTGTTTCGTAAGTAACACGGCATTTTCAAAGCACTGTTTTCATCCAACACTAAAATATTTAACACAAATATTGCAAGCAACTCTGAATTTTGCCCAAATCAAATTTTTAATAATTTTTGCCACTTTTATGGAAATTGATACCTAACCCGGAAATAGTTTCCATATTTTTATTCGGAATGTACTTTGAAACAGTTGCTTTAAAAAGCCGGTAATCTCAGAACTCACGCACGTCCTTGTTTAAACATTATACAGTTTTAGTATTATGGCCGTAACATTAATTATTGTTTTTATCAACTGCAGGACAGAAATCTGTCACCAATCGATGAGGAAATTGATGTAGAGAATTTAGATGGTAGCAGTAGTCCAATCGGTCCAATTAATAGTAGTAGTACGAAATGTCAGAAATTGAATGTCAGTGCTTATCTAGATGTTAGTAAATCCAAAGACGTAAGTATAGTCTTCTCTAAGATACTATCATTTCTAATCCATACATATGTGAATGTTTAATACGAAGATAGTTCGAAACTTTAAAATTCGTTCTCAAATCTTCTCACTTTAGTCCTCGTATTTCAATATTTCTTATTCGTATTCTTCGAAAATGACTTGTTAAATAAACTTATGAACATAAGGGGGTAATAGCGGTGCAGCCGTTATCTAAAGTAAGTTAAAGAAAAAAAATTTTTTGATATTAAGATTATTCGTGATGAATCATGTGAACAATTTTATACTCCAGTATTATATAATGTTAAATACTAAAAATTATGATATACTACGTTGTGCAAGATGTCCTCCATATTCGTGCTGTCAGAAAATCACGTGTCAATTGCTTTGATTAATTTACTTTTATTCATTTATTTTATGTTCTTTTAAGCTCTCTGGGTTATACGACTAGATATTATTTAAAACATTTAAGTTTTAGTGCGTAATACTTTAATTATCCTAATTGGAAGGATCCAAAAAAAAAACACCCCAAAAAAAGTCAATCAGTAATAAGTCGTTTTTTTTGCACTTTAGAAACTAATTAAGAAACAGTTCAATTAAAAATGGATTTGTCTATTATATTTTTTTCAGCCATGATGAGATTAAATACGAATCATATAAATGAATATCAGCTTCTACCATCTGGATGACAAAACCAAATCATGGGGCTTAAAGTATTTAGATTGAAAATGAAAAGAAATACTATTCTAATTCTTATTAAAAATTGTAAATGTTACTATCTAGATGCTAGTATATAATCTTGTTGATTCCTTTGCGTTTAATCCTACGCTGCTTAAAAAGAAACTATATGGAAAGTCCTTTCATCTAGTTTTTATCAGTGCACAAACCAAACCGACTACCTTACGATTATGATTATTTTTGTTGTGTTTTCTTCGTACTTTGGAATTGAGATGATTACTATACATATTTACATCTTCCAAATAAGAGTTATAACAACTTGGTTAAGTGTTATTTAGCATTTAAGTCCATGAAATATCGGCAACATTTTAATTTGATACCAGTACAACCGTTTCAGTCAGTTTTCCTAACCCTCTCCAAAAACTTACAAACCTTGAATATCCATAATTTAAAAATAAGTCTTTATAATTGAGCTATGATGTAAACGATGATTTTCTGTAGTCCCACCCTATCATCTACAAATTATTTATTTTAGGACCAGTTAAGTACAGCGAAATCGCCTGTTAAACAGAAGAGTGTTATTGGTGATGTAAATTTATATCAAGATGATATCGAAGATGAGAAGGATAAGTCTAATGAGAACAATAAATCTGTATACGACTCGTTAGTTAATGAAAAAAAATAAAAAGGCACGGGTGGAAAAAAATATACAATTACTGATAAAAGTGAAGACGGAAAGACATATAAATTTAGAGAACGAAAAGATATCAAAAATGGAAAGAAAATCGTAAAGACCGTAAGTATATGTTGTAACTAATTTGTAATACTGTAAGGAAAGGCACGTGCTAATTTGTGTTTAAATCCCATGTTTAATTATATAAAATGCCGTCATTTACTTTGAGGCAAATCTATATGGTTGATTGCAATCGATTGCAATTTTAAGAAATACGTAATATTTGTAATTAAAATTTGTATTTTTTTGGCTCTTGGAACTTGTACTTTTTTGGACTTGTGGTACTTGCGTTTCTTCAAGCAAACTTCTGTTGTAAAAAGTTTTATTTAAAAATCATACATCTTGCGAATGTTCTAATGTCCGTTCAAAATAAAGTTGATTACTTAAATTGGAAACAAACAAAATATTAATTTTGAAAAATCAGCTTACAATTTGGCATCAAAAATCAGCTGATTTTTTTCGGCAGTGAATTTCTCATCGCTTCTGACATAGTTTGAATGTATGATTGTATTTTATTTAGTATATTAAAAAGATTGTGCTAATGTAGTTATCACTTAATTCGTAACTGACCATTGCAATATATAATTTGTCTTCTAAAAATGTTGCATCATTGTTAATAAATGCGTTGCACATAATAACTTATTTGCACAGTAATAATGTTAAATAATTAACGAAATATTGTAAAACAATTGCATACATATACATAAAATTTTGATTTCACAGCTTGTGTACCTGAAACATGGAATCTGGGTGTCTAGTGATGACTGGCGAATTTTTTTATGAAAAAAAAGGAAGCGCCTTTATTAAGGGTTTATTGCGTTTTTTTTATGAACAAAATGAACTAGTCAACAGATGTGTTAAGCCTGGAGAAAACGTATTGACACCTAACCGGAAGCATCAAAGAATGCCGATCTCTCCGAAAAAAATGGACATCATAGAAAGTAAGTAACCATTTAGTAATTATTAAATGCATGTCAAAATTTTTTGTCGACAACAATAAATAACAATCACTTTTTTTATCAAAATTGAAGTTTAAACTCTAAATAATTATTACTACTGTAATTACAAAAATATAGATGACGAAAAAAATTGTGTAATGTGTTGTTGATTAACAAAAAAGCTAAGATAAAATTTTTTTCTATGGAAGATCGCTATTATTTTCCATGTAAGTAACTCTCGTTGTATGCACTATGAATAACAGTATTTTGTATTAGTAGCAGACGGCACTTACTATACACAGTGCATTGAAGTAGAGAAAATTTTTCTCAACTTATACCTAAAATCCATTTGTATAACTATGATAATCTGAAACCGAATGTACATTTTCAAGATCCAACGGAACAACTTTATTGCTGAAAATTTTACCAAAGTGAAAGATAAATAGTTATTCTTTTATCCCAAACGACGCTCGCATGTTCACGGCGGAAGTGAGTAACTTAGTATATATATCTGCAAGTACTGGCCGAGCACAGAGCCCATTATTCTATCCAGCCATTTATTTAACATAAAAAGACTCTAGAAAATTCGAATTAGTCAAATGTTATATCATAATGAACAGTGCTAGCTAAGTAATTCTTTAACGCGGTATGCATCAATTTATTCTGAATCTCTGTGAACTGTAAGAAAGTTATGATATAATTATTTATAAAAAATTTTTGTATTATTTAGTGATGGTTTGGATACTGCCAGTTATATATATAGCTATACTCCGCTTTGTTACTTGTGTTTACACTTAGTGCCGGATTAAGGACTTGGCAAACTAGGCGCTGCCTACAGGCCCCCACCAGAAAAAGGCCCCCACCAAACAGGGTAACCCAAAGTCGACACCCACCCTGCAGGAATATTCAAAATTACAAAAACCAGATATCCTAATCCTAAGCTGTTAAGGTAGTAGTCGACCAGAAACACTTTTCTTACGATTTTCCTGAAATTTTGTATATGGCTTAAGATAACAATTATTCATCATGAGCCAAAATTTAAAGAGGCTGGGCGGTATGGTTTCAAAGATATTAAAGTTTTAACGTTGAACTTTTAACACAGAAGGTATAGGAAAGTGCCAGATTGGGGGTCGATTTGTGAACGAAATTGCTCATATCTCTAAAACGCTTCTTACAATGTTTCCAAAAAAATAGTATGATATAATTCATATTATAAAGCAACTGTAGTTAAACTTTCAAAAGGCTCAGCGAGATAGTTTTTTAATACGAGCCTGGAAAAATTGATAGCTTTAGTGCAGCTGCATGAGAAGAAAAAGGACAGCTGTACATTGCGGACCTCATAACCTATGCATATACTACAGTGCAGTATGGCACGCACTGTAGAGCGCTCGACTACTACCTTAAACCCAATTACTCTTTACGGCAAATACTTAAACCTCATAACCCTGTACTCCAAGCAGCTCAATTACAATGACACTATACGTATAAATATTAAATTTATCGATAGTTCAATTGTAAGTTGAGTTATTGGGTCTGTGTTATTGATTAAAATCCTAATCCTAAGCTCTTAATCCCTCCAACCATGTACTCCATGGATTTTACACCCAATGGCCCTATGTATGAGAGATAATCCCGTTCATAAATTATTTAATGATAAATAATAAAAACTGTTTACACTGTTGCATTTTTTGAAGTTGCAATTGCCTCTTTGTCATTAGTAATCCAAAATTTTTTTGAAAATTATGTTGATTATGTGTGCAGTAATAACAAAACCCTTCTGGTTTTAATTGTAAATACTTAACTCCTTTTTTTTTTAATATTTATTAATTAATTAAGTATTTGTGTTCGAATGAATATTATGAAAAAAGAATGTTTATTATATTAATTGGGCATATGAATTTCAGTGTGTTTGGAGTATTACATCAAAAAAGATAATCATGGGATAGGCCGAGAATCCCTCAAAAAGGAAGTTAGTAAATTGACTCATTACATATCGGAAGAGATAAATTTTTCGAAGAAGGAACTGCGAAAGTGAAACAGTATATTTAAGAACGGCAATGTAAACAAAATACTAAAGAAAGGCCACCACATACATTTCAAAGTAATCATGTATTAAAATACGAATCTTCTCTCTGTAACAAAACCTGTAATAAAATTTATAATTCCAATATATAATGCATTTTAATCGATTGCTATTTCGCTGTGTTGAATCTGTGGCCAAATATTATAGTTATTTCAATTCTCATAAACTTACAAACCTTCGGATATAACGATAAACTAATGAAAGCATGCAATCGCATCTCTCGATGAACAATTCTAGGTCCACAAAAAAATCTATTTTAGAAAAATAGAAATGCCGCGCACTCTTTAGTTTTGTATGTCGTCTGTCCATGTCACACTTGTGTGAAAACATAACCTTTAGTATTTTCTATCGTGCTGCATAATTGTTTTTTTTTTCGCATGCAGCCTCGAGTTGTTTCATACAGTTTATTAAAATCATTAGATATTTATCTTAAAAAGTTCATCTTTATTTTATATGAAAATGTAATTGCAGACATTTCTCCATAAGAATCCACGTTGCAGTTTCAAACATATAAACATTAATATTCTGCCATCTATGCCTTTTACAAAACTTTAACAGGGACCTGTTTGGACATTAATTTAGTCGTATGCGCCAACTTTCATAAAGATTAAACAAATCTTGTTAAAAAATTTATTAAAACCCTTGGACATCTTGAAATGACAAGTCAACAGCAGACAACACTCATTAAGGATTAATTATTAGTCAATAAGCTAGCTGCTGACGTTTGCCTTAGCTTTAATGAAATTGGACAAAGGACTTTTTTTACATTCAGATTCTGTTTATAATAACACAAATTTAAATTTAAATATGATTATTGATTCAAGCACAACTACTTGCCCTAAAATAAATTATAGAACCTAAAACTTTTGTATTATTCTATTAAATGGTATGCTCCAAGATCAATGCTGAAATTTTGTGTACAAACAAATACATTTGTGATAATTTTTTCCTGAGACTAAATATGTTACTTCAACCTTGCAAAAGGCCATGTAAAGCGTCTTGACAAGAGAATTTGATGTTTTTTTTTTATATATCTTAAAAAGTGTTTTTCTGAACCGTTATATATTATAATTTACAGAGAGATATATGTATATGAATTTATATATTATAATTTATAGTGACTGCAGTTAGAATAAGTACGTAGATACAGATTAAGAATAAATTAAAACGAGACTCTTAATGATCGTGCCTACATTTATATAAAAGAGCAGTAAGTAAATACATACTGGCGTGCCGTAAGGTTCGTCTCTCGTGGCCGATGAACTCAAGGCTCGCGGAAGTATGGGGTAGTGTTATCTGCTGTATGCGATTGTCGCTCAGTTTCGAACATTTACCAAAATATCAATATATATATATATATATATATATATATATAGTGTTGAAGAAGCATAGTCAACAAGAGAAATAACTGTTGAACTTCATCATTGTATCATAAATGGGCTCTGGAAAAACTTCATGTGGCTGATCATGCATGTAAATAACTGGTCTATTTGAATAAAGCAAACAAAAAGTCCCTGTAGAAACCATAGTAGATACAACAAAAAAATTAAAAGTCAATGTGTGTTTATATTTTTTATTCACAATAAAAACATCTAAAAATCACGACAATCTTTCCCGCGGATTTCCACGGATAAATCCACTGCAAAATCCACGTAGATTTCCACGTGGAAATCCTCTTTGAAAAATCAAGGTGGATTTCACCGTGGAAATCCTTTTTGAAAAACCCACGTGGAAATCCACTTTGCATAATCCACATGGATTTCCACTTTGCAAAATCCATGTTGATCCACCTGGATTTCCTACATCATATTTGCAATTGGGTTAACTCACAGCAAGACTGCATTTTTCACATGTACTTAATTATTAGGTTTAGGTTAGGTAGTTATTTAAGTATAAAGATCATTATGAGATATGAAAAAAATTAATCTTGACACATTTTGAGTTTCATTTTTACAAATAGTTTATTTGACATAAAAAAATTATTACATAAATGTACAAAACTGTGTTCGCAAGATATATATACACCTTATTTTACAGCTGCAGTATATTAATGCTTACAACTCCTCGTCAACATCATCATGAACGTCAATCCATTCCATATTTAAATAGAACTTTTTCATACGCTTAACATTATGAAGAGCACACATTGATTTATAGGCTCCGTGATGAAAACAAGCTGTGACCAATCTTGGGAGTTCAAACGGTGGATAGTCTGTCATATTAGTGACTTCAAAGCCAAATCTTTTAAGCCACTTTTGTTTCAGTTCTTCAATAACAAATATTTTTACAGCATTCTCAAGATTTTCCCGTAAAATGTTTCCAATCTCTGTATACTCAATTTTTTCTGAGTCCCATGTTAGTCCGTGATAGCAAAGTTCAAGGTATAAATTTTTATGTTCATGCTTTTGCGGTAATTCACACCAGGTAAAAGATGCTTTAAAAAGAAATACTTGTACCTCCGTATCATTAGCATTGAGAGAAAGGATAGCCAATTCTTTGAGCACGTAATCATTACGTGGTTTCTTGAAACCTTGCATATCCACAAAATATTCCATTTTACTCTATTACAATTTTTTTTAATTTTTGTTCAGCTTTTCATACCCTTGACTTTGAGGAGAAGACCCTTTGTTGGTTGAATACTTATCGACGAGATTTTTCAACCAAGATTTCTTGCTTCTGTCATCGTCATCCTTAGTCGAAATTTTTCGATATTTAACGTTAGTTGTAAAATTGCTTTGACTCGGCTTATGCGACATATTGAGTAATGTAAAGCTTTCTTAAACAATTACACAATCTTTGTTCCTCTCTTTTAATTTTTTTGTATAATTTTTTTCAACACTTTTCTCCAACTTTTTCGCTTCGTTTCTCTTCATAAATTTTTCCCACTCTTCTTGTAGTCGCTTATTTTCTGCTTCTTCTTTACTCCAGCTGTTGCTCCAACCTTTATTCATAATGGTTGAAACTGAACTGAGACTAGCAGAGCCGTGAATCGGCTTTTATTCAGAACGGTTGAAACTGAACTGATGCTAGTGTTACGTCGGCGCAACGTATTATTTGAGCCTAAGCTTTCGCTCAATAGCTCGGGATTCACACTGGGCGCGTAGGTGGGACGCGGGGTTAAAAGGGTAATTCAGCTTAAAGACGCGTTACTCAAAAAGGGGTACAATTGCTTTCACGCGACTAAGACTGACTGCTGTGCAATATTCCGATGCACTTGCTCGCGGTTTTCTTTTGTCAAGAGCGGTGTATACATCGTTCACGATCTAGTTAACACCGTCAGGAGTAAGGATATCGTATGTAATTTGACCTTGACACATTAATATCACAATAGGCATTTGCCTTAACTCGATCGTTCGTTGTTATTCTATAATAGTATTATTACCACGGAGGGCAACGGATTGTCCATGGCTAATTTGATATTACCGATGACCGAAGGATGCCAATACTGTGGCGAGTAATGGCGTTCGTGAAGAACACTTTATACTGGAGATTAATTTGTTATTACCGGTGACCGAAGGATGCCAATACTGTGGCGAGTAATGGCATTCGCGAAGAACACTTTATACTGAAGATTAATTTGTTATTACCGGTGACCGAAGGGTGCCAATACTGTGGCGAGGAATGGGGTTCGCGGAAAACACTTTATACTTCCCGGTGATCCGCGGGTATCAATATGGCGTTCGCGCAAACGAAAACACTTTATACTTCCCGGTGATCCACGGGTACCAATACTATGGCGAGTAATGGTATTCGCGCAAAAGGAAACACTTGGTTAAAAGAATGAATATGATATTTGGTCCCTTACTTTTATTTAAACGTAAAAGTTTCTACAGACGTTGAACCAGCGTGGATGTAAGTCGCTCTCGAAGAAGATCAAGTGGCAGTAGAGACGGACTCTGGCAACCAGTTGATCGTTCGAGGGTGGCAGCGAAATTCGACTGTGTCCTCGCTTCGCAGAAGACTGGGTTGTAGCAGAGTCGCGCTCTCACTACTCAGTCTACTTCGAAGGGTATCGTCGAATCTCGCGTGCCGAATTGAATTGGTTTACCTCGCTTCGCAGTAGACTGGGTTGTAGCAGAAGCGGACTCTTACTACTCAGTCCACTTTGAAGGGCTATCTTCGAGCCGAGTCGAGTCGAGTCAAACTCTGAACTACGAACTGCAAACTTATTTTCCTCTGGGCCTACGGGCCTTTTTATTGCGAGAAGCGGACCTTAGTCACGCACTGGCTCAAAAACGCAGGAAAACTTGCCGGGGGAAAATTTTGAAGAAAAGACAATAGCCGAAAATCTAACTGGCTAGAACTGCTTTAGTTTAGCCACTCAGAAATTGGCACATCCCATATCTGGCTTGTTCTCCTCTGTGCGTCAAGAGAAGGGAAGGTGATTCACTTACTCATGCCCTTCCTTTCTCTTTTACATCAAAAGTTGACAGAATTTCAATATATTTTAATCTTAACATTACGACCAGGTATTGTTAATATTTACTAATGCTACACATTGGTTGTTCGTTCAGCTAAGTTCATTGCAAAAAGAGCGGTGAAAATCGCTTAACAATTCGGTTGATGCTAGGGTGAACAAACGATTGGTGAGTTGTTAGTTAATACTACTACTGAAGCACCAAAACGGTGGCTGCGGTCGTACTAACTTATAATTAGCGGTGGTATTTATAATAATAGTAGTAACAATAATAATAATAATAATAATAGTAATAATAATAATAATAATAATAATAATAATAATAACAATAATAATAATAATAATAACAATAATAATAATCATGATAATAAGAATAGCAGTTGTTAGAATACTAGTGCTTTGCTTGTTGTGAGTTAACATAATTTGTTTTACCGGTAGTTTGAATATTTATAATGTTACGAAAATAATGCGGAATTTTGGTATAACTTTGGTAAACATGTTTTTTTGCTGCTAGTAGTTGGAGAGGGAGTCGTCTCGTGGTACCCTGGGGAATTAGGACTCTATTACCCCTATTGGAGGCAGGCATACGGACTCTCTCTCCGAGTCAAGAAAAAGGGAAGGGTTATTTTCCGTTTTTCCTTTACATTCGGGAAAAGGTGTTAGCAATCAACTAGATTACAAATTAGACTATTGCAGTATGTTTATGAAATTATTAATTCGATGAAAAAATGGTTACTCTGTGAATTATGAGTTTGCTAACTTGAATGGTAAAAATCGGATAGTTCTTTGAAGGTTACTAAAGTTGTGTACCAAATTTGTTATAGTTAATATGTAATGTAGTTGTTTGCTAGTGGTGTAGTACGTACTGGTTGTTTGTGATGATTCTGGCTTGTAATAATATTTTCGCTTATTTCTATGCATTAATTCTAAGCTATCCTAATGTTCAACCTTATGTTTATCCAACATTATATCTGAATTTAATATTTCAGTTTAACTGTTCGCAGTTAAACTTTTGTATCTATGGTTGTAGAAAAATATTTTATTTTGCATTTCCGGTCAGCGTGGGCCAGCGTGCATGTAAGTGAGTCATGCATGGTCATAGTACCTTAGCTACGAGCATTCTTGTAGGTGATTCACCTCTTTGCAGATGCACATTGGTCCCTGCGTTTTGTATTTTAAAATCGGCACGGAAAGATTTGAAGCAAGAGGAAAAAAAATTAATGTGGATACACCGATGTTACACTAGCACAGCCATGAATTGGCTTTATATATCTTTTACATGAGTTTCTTGACATCCCCACTTATTAGACTATACTGAACGATACAATCATGTAAAATTAAACAATAAGCTGATGTTAGTGGTAGGGAAATTATTATGCGACTCAAATTCTAACCTTACATCTACTGGAGCATTTTTCAATGACTCGTTTTGTTTGGAACAATCGAGGACAATTAAAGGTATCCGATTGAGAAAGTGATGTTTGCCTAATGAAGGTGTACAATTTTTGCCATAATATGAATTTTGAAAATTAGCATACATATTATATAACAATGCATACTGATTACGTGTTATATCGAGATTAAGATCACCATAAGGATAATATTGTGAATTTAAATAAAGTTTCACATTCCTTATATTGCAGTGATCAAACATGCTAGCGCTTACGTTTTTCTGATTTTTTCGGTTTGTCTGAAAGGCTAAAATAACATAACATGGCTTTTCCAACTGATTAGATGTCTTAACTATTACTATTTTAAAGTCTTTCCAAGTTTCTGTGGCCGCCGGATCAGCAGCATTGGTATTAACTGGAGTTTGCAACACGGCATTTATATCGTTTCTTCCTCTTGTAAGTATAAGCTCATGTTTTACATTAACAACTATCTTACGATAGTCTTCAGCAAAACCCAAAATCATATTCAGTGGAAGTATAATATTAAAGTAGCCGTTATTATTAGTAAGACTATCATCTTCTTCTTCTCCAACGCCAAGCCAACCAGCATTTATCATAGATTTGTTTTGATCAGGATAAAGCGATAGTCAATTTTTCATAAGGGTTGTTAGTCCAACATTTTTGCATTTGTCTACTTCTATAGCATTTATCTCATATCTTATTTCTTCGAATAAGTGACAAATGGCGTTATTTATCAATGCATTATTTGTTACTGCTGTATTTTCATCTGCATTGACCAATCTTCCGTAAATATGTAAAGAACTTCTGGATGGTAAAAGATACAAGTCTTGATGTTGAATTCAAATGCGAATTTCATCACTATTGCCATATGTTGATGATGCGTACGGCTGATGAGCATGTATCTCATAGTGCGCAATAGATTCGTCAAATGCGACTGGAGACTGAATATTTAGAATCTCGTCCATTTTGTATACAACAAAAATTTATCCAATTTAGTTTCCACCAAGGCTTTTTATTTTTAGACTGAGACTTTTTATAAACTGAACGTTTTGATGAGTTAGTTTTTGATGTGTCAATTGTTTTCTTGAATGTCTTGATGCTTTGATGGACTGTCTCAACGCTTTGAGAGCTCGTTGTTGACTGAGTGCTGGAGTGCATATTGAGCTGCCTATATGATTTGTCTGATTATAAATAATGCCCATTATGGAGAGGGTTTTATGTGCAATCTTATAGTTATGACTTCTCCCCGAAAATTGACTAAATCACCGTCCTGATCTACTATACGTAGTTGTATATAATCAATGATACGTCCAATAATCGGTAAATAAATTATTTGTGAAGGAACTTCGATAATTTTATATCCTGGTGGTACATTAGAAAAAAATTCATGAATTGTGTATACTTTGTGACTGTTTATGTAAGCTCCACTCGTGATATTACATTCAACTCTTAATGCGTTTATCTTTAGAATATCTACAGGTAAGTCTGAAACATGAGTAGTATTATTTTTTAGAACTCTCTGAGTGAAACCTAATAGACTGCCTATAGAATCTTTAGGTCTAAAATCAATACTATGACTACACTTGATAATACTTCAAAGCGTATTATTGTTTGGCTTAATATCGAGAGTTATGTTGTGAGTTTGTAATACGTCAATAAAAAATGACCTAATATCTTCAATCTCATAACTGCCTGTTGGTAATACAATAACTTAATTGCCAACATAATATTTATTACAATTTTAATCGATATTTGGGATTGAGTTGAATGACAAAAGTTCTACTAAGCCTAGAACGTAGCTGTGTTTTGGCGATAACTCAATCGTTGGAAAATACTGTGCTTCCAAAATAGAAGAAGTACCAGAGAGGCTAAGTGTTAATGTTTCCTCCATGCTTGTCAAAGTGTAACTAAGCGGTTTCTCCCTATGTAAGAGAGTTATATTTGTTTTAAAAGAAACTTTAAGCATAAATGACCGCAGATGTAAGAGTTAAATTTTTGATATCGCTTATGATTATGTTTCACCTTACTAACTTTTAGATACAACATTAAATCAGTCGGTGGCTGCAGATCTCCAAAACTGTCAAAGTACACAACATTATTACCACGTTTTTGATAAGCCACCCAGTGAGTTCCAGGTCCATTCTTATCATTAAGATGTACTATAGCTGTTTCACAAAACCATGGACCATCAGCAGGTAAATTGTTTCTCATGAAAACTCCCCGAAAATGGGGAATTTTTAAGATTTTAGAATATTTCATCAAATCTATGTTCGTAAGAGCTCGATCAGGTAATGTTATTTCTTTTAACTTTTTTGAGGGGCTTTTTTTTTTAAAGCTTTTCTAGCGTAAGGCTTTAAATAGACTCCTAATCCAGTTTTATGTGGTTTGAGATAAAGACCTTTTCCAAGGGCAATAGCTTCCATGGTTTGATTATTTCTCTGACTTCCTGCTAGCTGCTTTTTGGCTGACTTAGCAGCATTAATGCTTTTTATAATTCCAGCTATTCCATTGGCTATAGCACCGGTTGCACTCAAACCAGCAAACAAGGAAATTAAAGGTAAAGCTCCACCAATCTGTGTAGGAAGGCGTAAGATGCGTGGAATCGTAACATACTTTTTACCTCCTGATTTTTTAACTGCACTACGAGCACCTTTCAAAGCACTACTAATGACATCTCGAGCCCTTTTGCTTTTAGTATTCATGTCTTGCAAGGCAGCCTTAATAACTGCACTTAAAGCACTACATCGTTTTTTCTTTGACCTACCCATTCTTCATTTTCTTTTGTTTATACCCTGTTTCTTCTTCTCCTGATTCAACCCCATACCAAATTTACTTTTAACCTTCATAGCGCCGGTCACTAGGGCAGCTGCTGCTCTTTCACCAATATTTGAATCTAAAGCTTTAACTCTTTGCCAAGCTTTCTCAGCTAAAATTTTATCTGCTTTGTGTCTGGCTTTTAAATCTAGTCGATTTTTTGAGTACGCTATATCATGCTCTTTGCACGCTGCGTCTAGCGGATTTACTCCGGGATCCCCCCTAGCAAGACGCTCAGCAAGCTTAGTACCTGGACCGCAATACTGATAGCCTGGAAAATGAAGCTCTACTGGTAAAGAATTTATGATTTTATTTACGAGACCATGCCCTCTCTTACGATGCATAACGATGATTAGTCTTCAGAGGTTGAATCATGACTAAGTGTTCGAGAAAATAAATAATGTATTTATAGTAGAAAAAATTTGTTGACAAATAAAGAGCTTAAACTATATAACCGTTGTACTATTTTACTAAAAGATTAGTTGTAAGTGATTATTCATGCAGTATAGACATGGAGCTTAAAGAGAAATCCATTAAATTATAAGTTCCTAATTTTGACGCTATAGTAAAACAAGAAAAGCGTTCGAATCGACATGGTGAACTGCTCCCTGACAGTATTCGTGTGGTATTTTGCGGTCCATCTAATTGTGGTAAAACTAATAGCTTATTAGCTTTAATTGTGCATCCTAATGGAGTTAAGTTCGAAAATGTGTACGTGTATTCAAAATCTCTACATCAACCAAAATACAAGTTTTTAAAAGAACTATTGGAGCCTATAGAAGGTGTGAAGTACTTACCTTTCAGCGAGCACGAAACCGTAGTCTCACCAGATGATGCTTTACCACATTCTATAATGATTTTTGATGATATAGCTTGTGAAAAACAAGATAATGTAAAGGCTTTTTTCTGCATGGGTAGACACAAAAATGTAGACTGTTTCTATCTTTGCCAGTCATATGCTCAAGTACCAAAGCATCTTGTAAGAGATAATGTCAATTTTCTAGTCTTATTTCGTCAAGATGAAGTTAATTTGAAGCATGTGTATGATGATCATGTAAACTCAGACAAGTCATACATTCAATTAAAAATTTATGCTCTAATTGCTGGAATGATGATAAACATGGATTCGTCGTTATAAACAAGGATAGACAAATAAGTAATGGTCGCTACAAAAAAGGCTTTGATAATTTTGCCGTACATTTAGGACGTACCTAGCGTAATCGTTACAGTCTGTTGCAAGACATTAGATCATCATCACGTATCAACAAGAGAAAGACGTTCTATGCCAGTTAGTGAAGGCGCAAGAGGCGGTTAAAGAAAAGTACAGACTGTTGAAGTTTGGGAAAAATGAGGCCGAAAAAGTACTTAGTAGAACTTTTAAACCAATAACAGATCCTTTAATGGAAATTGTTGCCGAAACAAAAAAACGCAAAAAAATAATATTAATAATTCTGTTACTCACAATTATTTTTATAACAAAAACGATGAAACAAGTAATAAAGTTGATAAAGTAAATCAACAACAAAAAAAAAAAAAACAGAAAAATTCAGTGATCATGATTTAACATTCGAGTCTGCCGTTAGTGAAAGTGATGATGATGATGATACTGATTTAAATAATACTATTCAACAACAATCTCATGATTCTGTTCAAGTCAGTAAAAATTTATCAAATAATTTTTATTTACAAACACTTGATCAGAATCAGAAAGATTTATTAGATTTAAAGTATGGAGTGCGAAAAGAAAATGAGTTGTACAAACTTGGCGATTCGCGAATAGAATTTGAAAATAATTATATCAAAATAGATGATTTAAAGTATCCAATGACTCCGGGATTAATGGAGCTACTAATCAAAAAGCATCCTAATGAATCTCTGTTGACGCAGGAGGATTTTGAAAAATACTACGTATTATTAGAAATTTCAAATGTTCACAGAAAAAGGTTTAAAATAAACGGAGCTATGCAAACCCATAATAGTAATAAGTTTAATAAAATGATTGCTCCAATGTTCGATCTCACGGTTCGTAAAAAAGGTGGATCGTTGCTACCTCATTATAAAACTGCTCGAATAATGCAACAAGTAGATTATACACACTGGGATGATCCCAATGAATTAGTAGATCGTTTACGCTTATTAATAGCTGAAAAGTCCGCAGGAAATACAAGTCATGACAATGAAATTATTTCAGTCATTGAAGAGCTTCGCGAGGGAGGATATATATATATATATATTAACGTATGGGTGTAAATATTTCTTCAGTCTCAAAATGAGTGTCGATGTATTCGATCGAAAATTGGGTAGGACCGAAAGTGGTGGCCGAGGTCCTCCTGGTATTGGATATAAACTTACCGCAGATGGACAGTATGACTTAAATAATAAAAGACTGTGCAATGTTGGAACACCAGAACAGCCTCAAGATGCAGTAAATTATGCTTACTACATTGGAGTTGTTAAAAAACTTGAAAAAAAAAATAGATAGCTTAAGAATTTTTTATATACAACTTACAAAAAAAATTTCCATTTATTCAAGCTAATTCAAAAAACTTAAACCTAGACAACTAATACATGGAGCAAGTTGTTGAGGAACTTCATAAGGAAGCAAGGCGTAATCATCCCCATCGAAAATTCAACATACGTGGTTTAGATGAGACTTGGCAAGCAGACCTTGTAGAGATGCAGCCTTACGCTTGCAAAAACAAAAGGTATCGGTATATGCTCACGGTAAATAGATAATTTCTCCAAGTACGCGTGGGCTGTACCTATCAAGAAAAAAACTGATGAAGAAGTAACTGCAGCAATGCATTCAATATTGAAAAAAAGGACGAGTACCCATAAACATGCAAACTGATTGCGGTAAAGAATTCTATAATGCAAACTTCCAAAATCTCATGCAAAAATATAAAATCAATTTATACTAAACTTATAGCAATCTCAAAGCTTCTATATGCGAACGATTTAATCGTAGTTTAAAAGATTTGATGTGGAAAAAATTTAGTTTGCAAGGCAATTATAAATGGCTGCATTTGTTACAAACGTTAATTAAATTTTATAATAATAGAAAACACCAAACAATTGGTTTGAAACCAAAAGACGTTGTTGCTGAAAATGAAGTTCAAGTTTTGGAGAAGTTTAAAGAAATATATAAAAATAGTAGTAAGTTCAAATCTAAATTCAAAATTGGTGATAAAGTACGAGTGAGCAAAATCAAACAAGCATTTGAAAAAGGGTATACACCAAATTAGTCGACTGAAATATTTACAATCACATGAGTAGCAGCAACAAATCCAACAACGTATTATCTCAATGATTACCGAAATCAACCCATTTCTGGAGGGTTTTACGACCAAGAATTGCAGAAAACAAATCATCCTGATGTTTACCTCGTAGAGAAGGTCCTTCGAAGACGTGGAAATCAAATTTTAGTGAAATGGTTGGGCTTTCACAACGTCCACAACAGCTGGGTCGACAAGAATAAATTGTAAAAAATATCTGCTAAGTTGAAAAGTTTTTTTTCAAATATTTTTTTTTAAGAGCAAGAAAAGGGATGTATTTAAACAAATGAATAAACATTTCAATTATAAAAATAAAATAACTTACTTTTTTTCCTAATATTTACAAACTTATGCATAAGAGAATATTATATGTTCACCATTGTACACTACAAATAATTTAAATTTATTCACTGCTTCTAATAATTCATTGAAAAATTCTTCATTCTCTAAGAGTGCGGTACATATTTTGTTTGGCAGAAAAACTTGGAATTCATCTGCCAACTCAGCAACTATCTTCATTCCATACTTGGTATTCACTTTTTTTAACTCAGTTACCATATAATTTTGATTTGGAACCATATCGGTAACTTTTTTTGTTGGTAGAAAATTATTGCTAGCAATTTTGTTGAACGCTGAGAGATCCATCTGTAACACAATCACAGAAGGAAAAAATATTCAAAATACAATGATGTAAGTAAAAACTATTCAAGTAATGTCTGTTAACTAACCTCTAGAAATATCGACGTTTTTTGCTCAATGATTCACTTGTAGAGACACGTACCAAGGAAGACGATGGCTCGTTGAAAAGCTTCTGGGGTTCAACTTAAGATCCATTCACACCTCCACTTGCGAGAAGAATCAGCTCTACTTGCTGCTGCAACACCTCTAATTGTGATGCTACCTCCTTCACTTTCGGCGACTCATCTGCAGCGGCTTCTCCCTCCACTCTCAGCTGTTCATCTGCGCATACCCGTCCAGCTTCTTCTTCCTCCATCTGATTGGCTCCCCCCTCTATCGGCTCTTCCCTATTGGCTGCTTTCATTGCTATTATGCTAAAATGACCCCATGGTAGAGTATCTGTGTGGCCCGGTCGCAAATAACGTTTGTCGTCATGTGCACTTAAAGCAATTTTAGTTTCTTTTTCCGTTAAAAGCTGATGATGGCATGATTTAATATTTTTTTGCTCACGTGTTATACTAGTATTTTCACGCAAATATGTAACATAGTCATCGAAAGTTATCGTAGCTTTCACAACAGAATTTTAAACACCTTTAGCTTTCTTCAGCGTATTTTGATCTTGTATCTTTATACTATACATTTTGCTCCTTAATCCCACAAATTCCAACATAATCTTTCCATTACATTCATCCTTCATCAACCCAATAATTTTTTTATTGACACTAGGTATATTGAATTCATTATCAGAACTGTAGTCTGAAGTATCGAATTCTCTAATATTTTCTCGCATAAGATTATAAATATTTTGGTTAGTTATTTCGTACACAAGACTATCAGTGTCTGTGTATAAGAGTTTGCAATGATCATTCATTTTATTTCTCATAAAATCATAATGAAATTTATAAACAAGCGTCTTTGATAGATCCAACACACTCAATCCCACATATATTGGTTTTTTAATGCATACATCAGTACGCAACAATTGTATAGCTACCAACTCCGCGTCAAATATGTCACAACTATGAAAATTTGGTTGTGCAATGTAAGCCTCAGCACCATTTCTACCATTCCACTTATTAACAAGTTTAACATCAATGCATTTGCGTTCATTTTTCATCGTTTTCCCATACACAGCATTGTTGAATAACTTAAACAACATCTTCTCAAACTCATTCTTCGTATTTTGACGTTTTTTACTGTTTAAATCTATATATTTTTTCAACCATAAGCTTTGATTGAACTGTTTTGCTCTATGAATTTTTGTTATTCGGAGCCCGTGACTCACAGCTTGCTTAAGTGCGCGATAATTTATCACATAACATTTTTTATCATACCGCGTAGTCATTAACTTTTTTTGTTTGGAACCTGGGGGTACCATATGCTCAGCACAGAAAGGTAAGTCCCTATGAGCATTGTGAAGAGTTTTGAGATATTCGAGATCAACTTCTAGTATATAACCAATTTCAGCATCATCTGCCACGTTTTAAATTTCCAAGGGGTTAATATTTTGCACCCATTTAAATCCTGCATAAGGTAGTGGTTGAGTCATAGCCCAACCATACAAATTGTTAACATCATGATACATCAAGTATTTTTCATCCCTGTTTGGTTCATAACCTTCTTTCACATAGGGGTTGTTGGCTTTGGCATATCGATTGCAACATTGGCTTATTCCACCTCGTATGCCGCGCTCTATAAATAAAACTTGATCTATGTCTGTCAGCAATTCATGTTTTACCTAAAATTGAAATGGTACATTTTGTTTAAGTATATATTTAACTTTTGTTAGAATTAATTACTTAATAAGAATTCATTACCAACCTTTGTATATTTTAGCATAGCGTCTTAAGTTAGGCCGGGTGTTGTATAATAATGAGCTGGGTCTAGTTCGTATGTTTCGATACAGTTATTTCGAAAGTTTTCAAATACTTCCGCGGGCAGTAATACATCAGTCTTTAAATATAAGTCAGAATACTGCCCAAGAGTATGAATATGAAAAGTGTTCCAGATATTTTTTGCATGCTCGTACTCTTCATCAGTTATATGGGTTTCGTGTAAGCTGCTGTAAAAATTTTGTTTTGATGGAAGTTTATTTTCTTTCAATTTTTCAAAAGAAGAAGTATAATCATATGGGTATATGCCTTTTCTTTTTAATAAGTCTATGTGAGCTATTGTATAATGATCATCATTGAAAAATACGTTTTCTAGTATTTTGAGTTCGTTTAAGTATGATGATAATTTATCGAGAGATGAGGCCATAAATTTGAAGGAATCTATAAATCTAATATTAACATTTGTACCGTCTACGAATTTTGTAAATGAAATATATTTATCTTTTATCTGTGGTAAAAGCTGAACTCTTCCTGGAAAACATTTGACGAGTTCTTTTATAAATAAATGTGAATGGTATCGTTCTTGAGTCTTGATAACTAATATTGCATTTACTATGAGCGGGGCCTCGATACCTAAGACATTGTAAAAAAATTGTACAAGACTGAGTTTAAAAACGAATTAATACTACAAAATTATACTTACTTTCCAGTAAGATGACAGTGATCTCGAACTTTTACGTCGTCCAAGCTGAAAGGTTGGTTACATGTGTGACATAAAAATGCTTTGTCGTTCTTCAAGTGTCAAATCAATCATTTTGATGGGATTTTATACAGTTCTTCCAGTTTCAGAGTGAGGAGATGAAGAGCTTGAACAAACCACTGAGCAAGTGTTTCATCATTTTCTTTATATTGTCTGTAGCTTTTATATTCTGATTTATTATCATCATAATAACATTTGATAAAATAACCAATACTATATGCTTTGTGGCATTGATAGGCATGGGCACTCTTAATAGGTTCCAGTAAACATTCAAAGTCTGCATATACAACGAAAAGTACACGATTCTTGTGTGTAAAATTTTTAAATTCAAGTATATGCTCATTATTGTTGCTGTTTGGTAATGTAATTTTACTCTTGTTTAAGCTCTTACAATCAATTTCATGAGCTTCTAACTTTTGTTTTGACCAAAAATAGTTAAAGCAGCGATCACATACATTTACTGTATGTTGATGTTGCGTTAACTGTTTGCGTACTAAGCGGGATAAATTTTTCATCCAAACATAGTGATATTTATACTGTACGTTAGAGTCATTATTATTATCTTTGTCATAATCATTATCATCAATGTAGAAGCTTTCAACAAATAAAAGATTTACATGCTTATCATTTTTGTTTGCTGTCAAATGACTAGGAAAAGTAGCATAAGTATTGCCCTTCTTTCTTAAAAAATACAAATTAATTGAAACCTCGTTTTGATTTTCAAATTTTGAAATTTTTTTAGGGTTCATAGAAAACTCGATACCATCAAAGTTTAATTCATTTTCATATTGGATATAGTTAGAGAGACGATTTGGATTTTTTTGCACTGGATATAATGCTCATAAAACAGCCCATTTAAAGCACTGATCGTCTTTGTTTGATACATTCACGCAAGCTTTTTTTTTTTTTATGTAGCCTGGTAAGTCTATAAAGGAACTGCCTCGCATAGGATTTAGTTTGTTAATGTTCACAACCAAGTTTAAAATTGAGTGTAGAGACCAGCCAGATTCTTTATCTTGAAAATCATCCATACTTTTTTCAATTGACTGTCTCACGTTTACATCAAACCACTCATTTAAGTCAGTAGAGAGATAAATAGTTTGCGATTTTGTATTAAAATATTTTAAATCTATATCCTCAACATCATCTTTAACTGTTACATATTCAGCCGTCAACATGGTGTTTACTTTTAATGCTGAGTATTCCTCGAGAGATCTTTTAATTCGTTGAACAAATTTTTGTTCAGCATCCCTAAGAAATTTTTTTAGATCTAGATGCTTAAAATTTACAATTAAGGCTGTAGTGATACGATTTTTAAATGCACTATTTATATCACTAAGACCTACCAGTATATCATTCTCAACATTTGGAGCTATAGTTGATATACCTTCACCTTGAACGCATGTGGTATGCGCATTTCTCCGTGTCTTGACTTTTGTTGCAACTTCTTGAACACTGTCATGTACAAAATCTTCAGGTTTATTTTCAAATACACTTACTGCTGCCTCCAGTTCAAGTTCACTATCGGACACAAAAACTTTTGGTTCAATGCTAAATATTTTTTTTGCTTCGGCTATCTCTAAGTAATCATAAAGTAGCTGTAAAACAGTTTTTAATAAAACCACTGAAGATTGGAATATTTGTTTTTCTGATGTTGTTAAATTATTTCGCGAAGTAAGAATATGACAATCACTAATTGTTGTCTGACACGTATCAACTAGTCTTTGAATATCAAACACGTCAACTTCGGTATTAATTATTTGTTGATACGATTGCCATATGCAATGAGCTGCATCTTTAAAATATTGAATCGAGGCCATGACTGATTTCCAAAAAATCACTAGTCAAACAACTGTGCAAAAATGAGCTGTTCTAGTGATTTCTACCTTCTCAAATAGTCTTTGAAAATTAGGGGGGGGGTAGTATATGACATACTCTCTCAATATGTGAGAAGTTAGTTTAAGGTGGCTCCAGCGCCTAGTGCCGTATCAAAATGGGGAGACTGAAAATTAATCATTATTTTCTTTAAAATATGGTATAAAATTATCGTAGAGACTGTTGTAAGCCATATTCTACATTTTATCTGTTACTTTAGTGAGTTAATATAAAAAAAACAAAAAAGTTTTATGGTGCCCTAATTGATGAACTGTTACGGTACGCTCTTAAGTTCAAGAGTAGTTATACCTATGTATATGTACTCTGCAGAATGCAGACAGCTGAGAGCTAACTTGCACTCGCAACTGTATACTTAGTCTCCGATTATTTAAAGATTTTGTTCGATAACAAGACACTTTTCTCATGTCATCGAAAACTGCGTAATAATATGTACAAGATAGTATGTTTTTTACACCTTATGGGTTATTTATATAAGTGCAGCAGTAGGTTGTATATCGCGTAAGCTTGCATTTCCTATCTAACCCGTCTTAAAACTACGATTTTGTAAGCATGATTTCTTACAATTTTCATCGTCAACCTAAATTTTTTTTTATACGAATAGAAAGATGGGGATTCAAAGAATATAATTCGATTTTATTAACCTCGGTTGGGTTATTTATAATTTTAACATTGAGGCCACTGGAGCCACCTTAAGCGATGAAATATTTGAGAACTTTTTTTTTTCATGAATTTTTCTATTTGGTTTGGGTTATAATAAAACAAGACATCTTTTGTTCTAAAAAATAAAAGGCAATATATTTAATACATAATTTATCCCATCTTAACAAGGAGAATACTTTCAAATGGAGCCTTTTATTCGTTTTATGATTGGCTCAAGCTGAAATTACATGGTTATAATTCGAATGACATTCCCGGGTTGTAAAATAAATATATTATGAATTATTATTACAATCGTTTTTTTTGTTTTACGAAATGTAATTGAAATTACAACTTATTAAATTATTGAAATATGCATCATTAGAAAAAATTATTGAGTGCGCAAAGCGTACCTGATCTGTCTAGTAATACATAATTTAAAATACATATTTACATATTTACATTTTTACATTTTATTATTTTAGAGAAGCGACAATCGTTGACATGCAGCTTTCATTTTCTTTTTTTTTCTGTTCTGCAATTTTTTTTTTTTTTTTGTCATCAGTTCTTTTTTTTTTTTTTAATTCCTCTTGCTTACAAAATTTTTTAAGCGTCCTTTTACGCTCATTGATCATTTTTTGTCTCTTTCGATCAATTATTTTGATTTCTTCTTTTTTGAGTGAAATCTGCACTCTCAGCATCAGCAAATTTTTATCATCACTATTCCACTCCTCATAATTTTCGGATAATGGTTGATAAAAAGCCGGTAGTGTTGACATTAACTGGTGTTGAGGTGGAGATGGTTGCATCACTTCAATTGATGTACTTCGTTTTACTGTATCTGCTACTTGTGGTGAAAGTGATTGAGTCTCTGCACGTGGTGGTGGTGGTGGTGGTGGCGGTTGAACGAATTCAAGTGAAAGCGGTTGAGATTCAGCATGCTCATTTTCAATTGTTGTTGTTTCAGGTTCTTCTTCTTCTTCCAATAATCCGCTCCAATCTTGTTGAGAAAGCCACCATGTTGATGACTTAGGAAGTGTTGAATGCAACTCCGTTGGTATCATTATATCTAAAAAATAGCAGAATAAAAAAGTTAGTAACATTAAAAAATTATTCAAATTATTGGGATCTATGAAAAAAGCGAAAAAAATTGTACAATTACCTGCTTGTGTGGCTCCTACTGCTTCTGTTGTTTCCATACCGAATGAAGTCTGGAAATGATCTGCAACTACCACTGCTTCTGGAATTATGGGTTCGAGTGGCGGTTGCTCCTCAAGTACTGCTACTATGGGTTCTTCAACATGTTGCCTTTCCCATTCGTTGATGTCACGTACTAGAGCCGGAAGTATCTTACGTTGCTCATATCTGCGTTTATCCCCAACAGTTTTTTTCTCGACCATCAAATAAAAAAATTGTACATTGTACATAGTAAAAACTGATTTTTTTTTTTTTCTTGACATCATTGTTGCATCACAAGTTGAACATTTTTTAAAATCACATTTCTGCAGAAGAAAGAGAGTATTATCATTCTTAGCATCATTGCTGCGCCAAAGACAATCAATAATAAAAAGGAAAATTATTCTTAGCATCATTGCTGCGCAAAGAATAATCCAATAATAATTATTTTTAACATCATTGCTGTGTCAAAAATAATTTAAAAAATAGTTTGAAAACAATGCAAAATCAAATAACAGTTTGAAAAATGCAAAATTAAAATAATTTTTCTCAGCTTACCTTGATTTGTAGAAAACTTGTAGAAAACTGATTCGTTGAACTCTTCTGAAGTTGAACTTCTTCACTCAGCAAAAGTTACTGCTGCTTATGTGAGAGATGTAACTAAGCTACTTAGCATAGGTCAAGGGCTCCTTCCTTCAACGTATTGGCGTAGGAAAAAGTATAGGGGGGGGGGGTATTTCGAACGTGCCTTGGAAGAGATGCACAACTTTCACAACTAAAATTTTTACAATTTTTCTTTTCGTTTCTCAAATTTCTAGTTCTCAAGAGTTGAAATGATTTATATTTTTTTTTTTTTTTTTTTTTTTATTGTGGAGAGAGGGGAAATGCATTGAAGCACACCGCAGGGACAGCGGTAGTGTGAAACTCGGTGGATTTTTTTATTAGACCACCCATACCCACTTAACCCCCCCCCATGCCAAGTGGCTTTTGATCCACCCTGGAACCGCGTTAGCATTACTTCAGGGTAGAGCCACCAGGGAGACCATCGCGTCTCACAGCATTAACGAGCTAACTCGCCACCATTTGCTAGAGGTGCTGATGCTCTCAAGTCCTGAAAAGGACTCGGGGTTCCTGAGGACCAGCACCTTGTCTAGCGCTTTATAGTAGGTCGCCTACTTAGCCAGCACCACTATAAGCTTAATGCTTTCCCTTGCTAATAGGTAAAAAGTACCCAGCGTAGCGTGGGTCCACATAAGCCTGTCTTTCAACTCAAGGCCTTTTTGCCTTACTTTGATCCTACTTGGGCCTTATCCCTGGACGATTTTAGGGCTCTTCTAAATAGAGGGCAGCTCCCGCTGCCTGCTTCGTGCTTGTTTTCCGTTGTTGGGCAAAGGAAGCACCGTGCTGGACCTGGACACTCTTTCTTCCGGTGGTTTGAGCTTCCACACCGGAAGCAAAGCTTGGATCTGTTTTCGTTCTTACAGTTGCCTGAGACGTGTCCATATCCCAGGCATTTGTAACATCTTGTTACTTCAATTCTTCTTCGAATTCGGCAGCTTACAAAGCCAACTCGTAACCTACCTTCCTTTTCTACTTGTCTGGCAGATGCTTTGTCCACCTTTATTAAAGCCAACCTCTGTCCTCTGGCATTTGGCTTTAAGAGAGCTACTTCTGGCTCCTGGCTCTGATGTCCAAAAGTCCTAGCGAAAGCCTTTTTGACCTCATCTTCCTCTACAATGGCATCCAGGTCTCGGACCTCTAATGTCACATTTCTGTTGCTCATTTTGACGGTACCCTGTCCGGCTACCGACTTTTCGATTTGCTGTGAGAATGCAGTAGCATTCTCCACACCTTTGGCCTTAATAAGTATGTCTCCTTTTTTTGTAGTGACAACACTTTGGACTCCCACGTTAGCCTAATCGGGGTCAGAGTTCGCCTTCATCGTCTTCAGCACCGTTGCAAAGGTCTGTCCTTCAGCCATCTTCACTACTACTGTTGTTGTGGCGTCCACTTTTTTCTTCTGGTTTGTTTTGTCATTCAGGGGAATTTCTTCTTGTTTGCCACTACCTGTTTTCTTTTTTTTTTAAGACATAGTATGCTGGCGTTTCTCAGGGCTGTCCGATGGGCTCCTGTTTCTTTTACTTCGTTCTATTTCTTTTAGGGCAGTATTCAGGGTTTTTTTCTATAGATGCTGTCGAAAATTATCTCGCCTTTGTTCCCTCCACTGCAGGGATTCAAATGACGACTTCCAAGCGTTGGTATACACATCTTCTTCAGTAAGACAGCCTTTTCTCAGCACCTCTGCTTCTTGAAGATACTTAAGCGCCGCTTTGAGCCCATTTTTAACAGCGTTCGCTGTGTTGCCGTACTTATCGTTAATCATTTGTAGCGTCTCTGTAATGTCTTTCGTTGCTGATTGGACTTTATCAGCAACTTGCTGTCGCTTTACTCTAAGCATAGCAACACTTTTTTCTAAAAGAGGCAAGCTCTTCCCGGGTCTGGTTGCTAAATACTGACACGTTGCTGTCCTCGGTGTCATTAGTGCCTATACTCGACAGGCTTTCTCTTCGTCCTTTGTCTGTAAGAAAAGGCCATGGAACATTTAGCAGTCTCTGTTGGCCATGAGACACGTCTTTGTGCCCCCCCCCCCCCAGAATCCGTGGGGCCTGCGACAGTCACCCGGGCTTTCACTGGATCGGAACTGCCGGCGGATTCCCTCAGAGAGGTTACCGCCTGGGGTACTAGTTTTGCATCGACGTTTTTCATTTTGGCATCTTTTTTAGTGTCATACTGACCCGCGAAGGTCAGCACTACCGTTTTTTCCTAGAAATAAGTATTTGGAAAGGGTTAAAACCAAGGCAGTAGCCCTCTCTGTTCGCCACTCTCCCTCAGTCACACTCGCGGAGACTGCCCTGGCGTTGAGTAACAAGTGTAAGAATGGTGTTCGTGTGTAATGTATGAGTATGTTGGTACACAACGGTCATCCCAGCGAGACGAGCGGCAGGTGTACAGTCCCACGAATGCGCAGACAACCCAACAAAACAGGCTGGCGTAAGGCACTAAGGTGCTGCCATATAGCCTCCTCAGTGGTAGTAAGCCTAGATTAGTCGGCCCACCACGTCTTTTTTGTTTATGAGGCGTACAGCCATATCAGATGTGGTTACCAAGACTTACCTGGGCCTGATTATCCGGCTTCACCCGCCGCCAGGCCTCCAACACAAGCCCGGAAAAGGACCCGCCACACGCAACCCAGAACAATCCGTAAGTGTCCCTGTGTTTGTTTAGTGAGACTGTGTGATGCATGTATCTGAGAAGAATGTTTTAACCGCCGCTTACTTCTATACACGACGGGTGCTAGTTTTTGTTGGCCCGCATCAAGCAATGGAGTGCCACCCACGGCAGCAGCAAAAAGCGAAGAGCAAGGAGCACAAGCAGAGCCGGCCCATGCATCCACACCGATGGAGACATGGAGCACTAGTCCCCCGTCCACACCGCCGCAGATACACACGCCAACGCCACACGCGCCTCCCGGTCCACGCCCCCGACCACCACCACAGAGAGCCACCCCAGCTGCCCATCGTCACCTCATATTTTAAGAGAATGCCCCTATCCGCCACCCGGGGAAGCGCCCGGTATGGAGAAACTAGCGAAAACCCCATTCGGGGAAATGATTCATATTGAGAATAAGTAAAGTGGAAGGGGTATAGTTATGTCTTTCACTATTATTTTCGGAGCAGCAATTCCAAGGTGTATATAAGGAAGGGACGTGTTTGAAAATAGTCAGTCGAAACAAAATTAACATTGTGAATCTTATAGTGACTATCTTTGTGTGTGCGTGTTTTTATTAAAAATGGCACCTTCGTATCTAGACGAAATTCCTGCTTTTAAATGGGAAGACTTGGAGTCTCTGATAAGAGAGGCAACAACAATCCAGGATGAGGTAGATCTTTCTTCAGTGGTTGATGATCTGACCCCTTCTCTTCCGCGGATGTACGAGGAGGAAGAGTTAGATCTGCCAGCTTACTTTACAAGTCTTGAAAAAGAATCATTTCCATCGTCATCAGCAGTCAAATCATTTGCGTTGGACAATACAACTGTCTGTGGTAAGTTTGTTTTAAGTTGCTTTACAATTTGTTAGCAGATATTGAAATAATTGTATAAATTTGTGGTGTAATTTTTTTTTGAAAATTTAAAGTATTAGGTTCTTTATAAAATCAGAGTTGTTGTTAAATCCGAAAAAAAATTTTCAGACTTTCAAGACGTTTCGTTGTCATACTCTCCTGCACCGTCACCTTCTCCACTAGCAGTCAGATCACCATTGCCGATGGATGAGATCGCTTTGTTTGGTAAGTGTATTTTTTTAAATAAAAAAAAATAAAAAAATTTTCTTCATACATTTAAAAAAATTTTTTTAGACTATGAAAGTGATTTTTCCAATTGCTTTCCATCGTCAATACACTCAATTAGAGGAAGGGTACCAACATCTCTTGAATTGGCATTTTTTTCTGATGTCAGAGAAGTTGAAATGGCCAACCAAGTGACAGCACCGCAGAAGAACGAGATACTATCGCCTTCGTTAATAACCTCCATTTTTGGTAAGTAATTTTTTTCTGTTTTTTTGTTTTTTGTTTTTTTGTAATGTTATTCTTATGCATTTTTTCTGTTCAATTAGCTTCTACGCCGGAAGAACCGCCGGTACCATACATCAATCAGAAATCAGCGAGGAGTTTGACGCCGCACATCACTGAGGTAATAGATCTGGCATCACCAGTTCAAAGGGTGATATCGGTGATTGATATATCGGAATCACCTGAAGCTGATTTGTTCACACCTGAGGTAGACCTTACTATCTCACCTGAAGTTAGTAGGTCGATAGCAACAGTCAACCTCATGGGATCGTCACCCTATCGAAATATGTCGCTAGAGACATTTTGCGCAATGTCGACAATTAAAAAAAAAAAGGTATCTACGATAGAGAGTCCGAGAAAGAAGAAAGTATGCCGTAGACTATCGTTTTCAGAATACTAAACAAAAAAATATAACAGAACTAGCAGCCCCCCGTCTCGGCTTCGCCCGAGACTTACTAAATAAAACACCGTAGTGTGTTGACATGTAGTGTAAAACATTTTCAGTTAGAAATTTTACACATATTCCTGATACATCTCAGAACAAAAATCTTCTTATTGAAAACATATTTTTTCGGAATCCATATAGTTTATTTAGTTAAGTAAGGAGGTGCAAGAATTCAAAAAAATTATTATGCTGAAAAGTACCGTGCGTTCTTTATGCCATAAAATAATCGGTGGCCATAAGAAGCCGTTGATTTACAGTTTCTCCAATGTAATTCACGAAAACGGCTATTTTTTAAAGCTGTTAAGATTTTAAACCCCCAAAAAATTTATATTAAAAAAAAATTTTTTTTTCTCATATCTCACAACTTTATTACCAGAGCAACAAAGTCCTGGACCTTAAACCCTACATTTTTATTGCCACAAAAACACAAATTCATTTTCTACGCATTAAAGAATCTGAAGTAGGATCTTTAGAGATTTCAGAGATTGCTGTGAGGGTACAATGAAAAGCTGATCTCTCACGTGATGGATTCTTTGTTTGCCAATTTCGACGCTGCTGTTTCAATCTTGATAAATTTTCTGCGTCTGTTTCTTGACGCCTAAATAAAATTGTATTTATTAGATACACTTGAAGTTTTTCTTCCAATTCACCCTCTTGCGACTTTTGGCATGCTTAAAATTTTTGTGACCCCTAAAGCGTGTTTTCTGTCAACTTTGTTAAGTTCTAATATATTTGTTGGCAAGGTAGTTCGACGTCCGATGGCCCTAAAAAAGACCGGTGAGCTTTTTAAGTTAACTCTTTCTTGACTGCAGTTAACAGCAGTTGTGACCTGGATACCTCAGGGTGATCTTTTCTGGCTTGCTGTTAAAGATCCAGACTGATTGGGAGAAAAATTACAAAGTCTGAAGCTTTGGGGCTAGTTGTAGTGCTCTTTCCCAACGTCTCCCTGTATAACGTCGACGACGTTGGTGTCTAAAGCACCTTTTTTATTTGCAGATTCAGTTGTTTTGGTGATCTTAGATGGGGAGATTGGTTAGTGATACTTGTCCAGTGGAGGCTGTCCCGTTGGCTCAAGTTTTTTTTTCTACATAGCTGTTATAGGTTTGCCCAACGCAGACTTTGGAGAGAATCAGTGATTCCTGGTTGAATGCTTAGAGTCGAGAGGGTAGTAAAGGGTCGTCGGTCACGGGGTTTTCCAGCCTTGCGAAAAACAACTCCGCAGGTGACGTCTGCTAGTGAATGGCTGACTTGGTTTAATAGTGCCCGTCTTTAGTTAATACAGTCTTTTAGTCGACGAATCGCTTCCGGAAATAGTAGTAAAAATGTATTTGTTGGCAAGGTAGTTTACACTTAGGTGGCCCCTAAAAAGAACCGATGAAATTGATGGTTAAGTAGGGAACGTAAATACTTATAATGGCCCTAAAAAAAGCCAGTGGTGAAACTTCCAGGCTATTCTTATTCCTGATGATGAAGAACTGGCTACGGTTGCTTGATTCTTACCCTGGAGTCTCGATATACGGAGACTGTGATAGAGGGAGGTACGCTGCTGACCAAAGAATATCTCGTCTCGGGTCGTTCCCCGGATAACCAACCGCTCATCGTTAGACGGGAACATGTAGGTAAGCGCGTTGGGGACGCGACGACCAAGAAGGTAGCCGATGCGGCTGCCCGTGCCCCTCAGAGCTGTTTTCCCTTGCTTACATTTGTAGCCACAAATTCTCTAACTGCACCAGGTGGGATGGTGGGACTGCCACACAACTATGAAGAGTTAGTGCAGATTGTGCTCTGGCTAGACATGTCTCCTGGTATTGTGGCAGAGACGGCATCAGTTGGAATTAATTTTTTTTTTTTGATCGCACTCGTCGAGATTCAGGGTGAATGGACACCTAGGTCCCTTTCCCCTTAGAGAAGAGTGTCGTCCGTAACCGGGATACCCAGCTGCAAGACTATTATCAGCATTCTCAATAGAGCTCGTTGAATTGCCGAAGCTCAACTATATGACTATGGAGACGCTCCAGCCTATTATAACCACACTTATTTATCTATGTTGCAGGTAGCTTTTATTTTATGTCGACGCCACCTAGCGGATTTTACTGAACTAAAGTGAAAAGCTGGCATATTTTTGCAAAACTTTGAGCTTATTTATTGCTATTGTTATTAAATTTTTTAAGATAAAAACTGTACTAAAACCATATAGGAAGTATCATGAATCAGTGTGCAAAATTTCAACAAAATCGGTTCAGTAGTTTTAGCGGTTAGCGATTACAACGGTTTTAGCGCTTTTGCTTTGTATATTAGTAAGATTCTTAAAAAAATGTCAATATGTAGAAACTTAAATAAAATTGTAATCGTAAGATTTCCATGACTTTTTTAAATAAATTTATTAAAAAAATATGAAATAATGACTATTCTCAGTTTCCTTAACAGATCCGTAACATACACTTATACAAAAACTTCCTGTAACTAATAAAGCATCGCAAACAGAGAGAGCTCCGCGTTCAAGTTGCTTGTGGTATCAAAATAATGCAGCGCACACTGATAAAAGCGGCTGTGAAAGAGATGAGCTCAATCTCCCACAAAACTCAAGCAGCGCATCGATCATACCAATAACTCACAAAACTCAAGCAGCGCGCCAATATATCAAGTGGCGCGCGCAGATAAAATAAAGCCGTGCAAGAGAGCTCCATCTCTCGCAAACCAAAACTCAAGCAGCGCGCCAACATACCAAGCGCAGCGCGCAGAGAAGTCTGCAGGAAAGGGGAGGTGTGCCAAAGTTGCCATGGCGATTGTAGCACAGGTGTGCTAGAGTCACCCTCGTTTATTTACTATGGAATTTTACATATGACAAGGAAAAAATCTTTGGTGATCCATCGCATTAATCAATAATGGATGCTTGACTTATGAATTACCACATTTTAGAATGTCAATCGTCACAGTAACATTAATTTCTACTTATTAAATTATGCCTCACACACACCTTGATTGATGAGAGGCTTTGCTTAAGTTAGACGGTACGCTAAGCATGGCTAGGCCTATTAAGATGAAGGTGTTCTTATCAGTGCATTGAACAATCAATCGTCTTATCAGTGTTTCACGTCTCGGACTCAGATATACATTATGTAAGCCGACGACTGAGATAAAAATGACACCTCTTGGAGGTGGATACACTCTGTTAAGCTTCTCAAAAGCGTAAAATGTGGTTGATACACCTCTCAAAGGCGTTGGCGTGCTATCACGCTTCTCGGAAGCGTAAGGTGTAAGCTGATGACACCTCTTGGAAGCGTATGCACGTTGTCACGCTTTACAGAAGCGCAAGATACAATTGCGTACGTCTGTTTTGGAATAGCGGACACCTCGAGCGCATGAAGCTACGTTAAAGCACAAGGCTTGGATTGGCTATTGACATTTGAGAAATGAACGGGAATTATCACGAAATACCTCTACCGCATCACGAAATAGGTCGGGACCGTGCAATGCATAAAGTTCGTGAAGCTGGTTGTCGGTGCCCATAAAATTAGAACCATTATCTGAATATATGTTCAATGGAACCCCTCTTCGCGCAATGAATCGACGTATAGTGACTAAAAATTTTTCTGTGGACAGGTCCGCTATGATCTTGAGATGAACTGCCTTCGTTGCAAGGAATACGAATACTCACCTATATTCTTTGATCATTGAACGACTTTTACGCTGTTTTTCTTTCAGTAAGATGGGTACAAAAAAATCCACTACCACATGATCAAAAACTGGGCTCCGCTAAATCCGTGCTCGTGGTAAATCTCCCATCTAAACCTTTGTCGGTTTGGGACGGTGTCTTATGCACGTATTACATGTCTGGATGATTTTTCTCACTTGATCCTTGCCGTTTAGCAACCATAATTGGCAGAGCATGGCATATAAAGTGCCTTAGATTCCTGAGTGGGGACATCGATTATAAATTTCTGCAATGATGAGATCCAAGACGTAATGATGCAATGGAAAAATTATCGGATGGCGTTGAAGTTCATCAATCGCAAAGGCCTTCCTCAGTCTACCACCCACTCGTAACACCCCGCATTCATCATCAAAGGGATTGAGTTCCACTAATTTTCATGATCTTATAGGTTTCTCTTCGTTGATAAGAGCAATCTTTTGGCTTAATCTTTTGACCTCAATTAATTTTATTACACGGATTTGAGCTTCGAAACGTTCTTCTACCGTAAGATTTCTTCGCATAGTACGGAACTGTAGACAAATCGGTATAAAAGGAACGTTCTTCGGTAGTGACGCACATACACGCGGCCTTCCGCAATTCAAGTAAGTCCCGGATATCAGCAATGTTGCCACAAGGCCAATTTTCCTCCAGCAGTTGCAACCAAGGAAGTCCATTGAAGCATGCCTTGTTACTCGCAAATGCGTATGGAGTTTGTCTTCGTGAAAGCGCGTCAGCTAGATTATTTTTACTGTTAACATGTCACCATTCAATATGATCTCCCGATTCCCAGTCGTTGTAACTCCGCGACCCGATTGCCCACAAATACGTTTAGACCTTGTGGAACCTCTCTCAACCAGGCAAGTACGATTCACGAATTAGACCAAAAAATGGTTGCATCTATTTGAAACTCCAAAACGTCGTGAATATCGTTGTACAGTCTATCTAGCAACATGGCTCCACAGAGATCGAGATGAGGTATCGTGATTTGTTTTAACGGAGCAACGCGTAACTTGGAGCAGACCAATTTGACTGAGACACGGTAGCGTCTATTTATCGCAAATAGAAGCACGTGCTATACCCGGACTCACTTACATCGCAAAATCCTAGTAATTCAATTCTGACATGGACCAATATAACTGTAGAACGTGGAATTGCCAGCAAGATTTTCCAGCAGTACTGATTAACGCGCGAACACTTGCCGTTGACAATCTACTGCTTGAGGCTCATCCCAGTCAACCTTTACCCTCCACACGCTTGTATAATTGTTTTCAACGCGAATGTTATGGGTCCTAGTAATCTGAGTGGATCGAACATGATTGCAATACCCGACAGAACGCACCTCTTGATAATTCTAGTAGACACCTCAATCTCCTTCACTGAGAATATAAATTTGTCCAGTTTTGCTAGCCAACTAACTCCTAATTTTTTTTGTGGGTTGTCAACCCCATTCGAATCTATCGATGAGAACTCACGTTGGTCAAGGTTGTCCAGGGCGTGATCAGATTAGAAGCCCATTTTCGAATATAGAAGCTAGCTGCCTTCAATAATGCGATAATTTCATCTCGCGCCTTTAATACCTCCTTGAGAGTGTTTGCTCCTGTGAGCAGATGATCGACATAGAAATCGCGTTTTATTCTCTTGCTCGCCCGCGGAAACTTGTCGTGCTCGTTATCTGCAAGTTTCTGTAATGTTCTAATTGCCAAGAAAGGTGCGGTGGATACTCCAAAGATAACGGTTTTTAATTCGAACGTCTCGATCTTGCGTTCACATTACCATAACACTCGTTGGTACCTTCTATCCTTCAGATCAACGAGGATTTGAGAATACATCTGCTCGATATCAGTGGTCATATTTAAAAGTCTTGGTTAGGTCTCCTGCACTGGTGCTGCACTCCGTCGCATCGCCTCATTCTTTTTTCTTGTGCACTAACGCAAAGTCACTAAAAAGTAAAGACTAAATTAAGCCACGGAATATCAAAACTTAATCACGTAGTGTACAGAGTGCTAAAGCGGATCCAGGTAGCAGCGGGATTGCATGACGCATCCATGCCAATGCACCGTTGCAGTTATCGCTACGAGAAGAAGCCAGTCAATAGACGGTAACTCGCAGCAAGACGACCCCTAAGCAGCCACTGTGAACTGATGGGACTCGTGTATAGTTACATACAGGCATTGCCGGTGTATACAATACATTGAGTTTACCACTGACATCGCTATAATCATTCTTTACAGGAAAGGAGAATGAAGAACCAACCTTGCAGGAGGAAAAACCTCTGGACCCGCTATATGCAGCTGTGCTTGGCGAGCCGGGGGGCCGGCAAGCTCAGAAGTCAGGTTGTATTCTGAGATCTTTAACATATGGAAATGTACCAAAAACAAGGACCATGATAAAGCAGTCTCGAAAGAACTCCTGACCACATACTCAGGCTTGCCAGAATTTCAGAGCCCAGAGGTCAATCATAACCTCCTCCAGCGGGCACTCTTTCAATGCCTAACTGACGCAGAAACCCTAATAAGCGGCTTAAAACGCAGTCAAACCAAATCACGCTCTGCGGCCATAATACAAGCAAGCCCCAAAGAACTCAAACCTATACTGGCCTCCACCAAGCCTGGTAAGCTTCTCTTTGGAGATGATTTGGTCGAACAGATCAAGAAAACTAGAACATGCAGTCAACTCTTTGGGTTTACAAACAAGAAAATGAACAAAATAAGGGCCGCCAACTCAAACAAGAGGCCTTTAAACTACCAAAACCCGTCGGGACCAGGCTCCGTCCCAAACCAGACGGATTTCTTGGCAGTCTCGACGAACCCCCAATAGTTTCAACAGCTACAATCCAACCAACCCCAGTACCCGCCATCGAAAAAGTCGCGAGGGCTACAATACAGGTAGAAGGGGAAACAGAACCAACAAAAAGAACAATAAACTTAGGTACCACATGGGGAAGACTCGCCAAATTTAAAGTCCAGTGGGACAATTTGACGTCAGACAAGTTTATACTGGAATGCGTCTCAGGGTATAAAATAGATTTCGAGAATCGTCCCACACAATTAACCCCTCCAAAAGCAAGACTGAACCGGGAAGAGTCAAAAGTAATTAGGGCAGAGATCAACAGACTACTGGACAAAGGTGCAATCAGTGCGTGCAAACCTTCTAGAGGACATTTCTTATCAAGCTATTTTCTGAGGAAAAAGCCAAATGGTTCCTTCAGGTTTATCTTAAACCTCGTCAAACTAAACAAATTTATGACAAAAAATCATTTCTAACTTGAAAACTTGAAATGTGTAGAAAAAACGCTTGTACCTAACCTCTGGATGGCCAGCATTAATCTGCAAGATGCGCACTTCTTAGTCCCTATTCACGAATCGCATAAAATATTTCTTCGGTTTAACTTCGAGGGTCAGCTCTACGAATTCAATTGCTTGCCCTTCGGGCTAAGCTCGGCACCGTAAGTTTTCATAAAACTGCCCAAAATTTGTGATGAAGCATCTCAGAAATCGGGGGCTAGTTTCGGTGGTCTACTTAGACGATTTTTAGTGCACAGGTGATACGTTTGACTCGTGGCAAAACAATATCGTTTTAACAATAAAGTTTCTCAAACTCCTGGGGTTCTTAATCAGCAACAAAAGTGTTCTAATCCCAAACAAAGTCTGCAAATACCTAGGCATTATCATCAATTCTCAAAAATTTACATTCGAACTCTCGCCGGAGAGAAAAACAAATCTTTCTATTTTGTTGCGCCGCTTTCAAAACAAAAGATCGTGTAAAATCAGAGAATTTGCTAGCCTAATCGGAAAGCATCTATTTTCATGTCAGGGGGTAGAATACGGGTTGTTACACACCAGATCCCTAGAAAGAACGAAAATCTACGAACTTAATCGCACGGGCAACAATTTTCGGGCGCGCATGACCATTCCAAAAACTCTACCAGACATAGACTGGTGGCTGGTTAATTTGCATAACCCTAAAAAGATAAAACTCTTTAACTTTGGGAAGGTCATAGACACAGACGCGTTAAGTACGGGATACGGCGCCACGGACGGCTGCAACGAAATATTCGGATTTTGGGAAGCAGAGCGACTCAACCTGCACATAAACTACAAGGAGCTTATCGCAATAGGTCTGGGCCTAGAAGCTCTAGCAAGCGATTTAAAAAACTGCGAATTCCTTCTTAGAGTCAATAACACGAGCGCAATATCTTATATCAACCGTATGGGTGGAGTAAATAAAATACGCGGGATACAACGCCATTACCAAAGAGATATGGAACTGGGCCCAGTAGAGATAAATTTTTCTGGTTGCCTTTTACATTCCGTCAAAAGAAAACACAGACGCAGATAGACTGCCACGTATCAAAAACGGAGACACTGAATGAGAACTTAACAACTACTACTTCGAAATCATAAATCCCAGTTTAGCTGCCCAGAAATAGACCTCTTTGCCAGCTCCAAAAACAATAAGTGTGAAAAATTTTTCTCGTGGGGCCCGGATCCCAAGGCCTTACAAATAGACGCATTCACCGTGAACTGTAAAAATTAAGCAAGAGGGAGCATCAGGTATTGTCGTCGTCCCAAGTTGGCCCACCCAGATATGGTACCCTATTTTTATGAAAATGCTCAGAGACAAGCCAATAATAATTGGTCCCGATAATTACATGCTTTTCCCTCCCTACAGAGAACAGCAACATTCGCAGGCCAAGCACCTCACCTTAATGCTCGCCTATATATGCGGGAAGCCCTCTTAAAAAATGGAGTTTCACCTCAGGCAACAGACACAATCATAGCCTCCCTGGCGCCCACTACCATAAAGCAATACAACTCGGAGCTGGGCAGGTGGCAGGCATTTTATGCGAGAGAGAAGATAAGACCCATTTAAGCCAACAAGAACCACATTACTCTCATTATAATCGGAAATATTTCATAAGGGCGCCAGCTACGGGTCCCTTAACTCAGCCAGATCAGCAATTTCAACATTGTCGGGGGACACAAAAATTGGTAGCGACCCGATGGTAACAAGATATAAAGGGAGTGTTTACACTAAAACCTCAAAAACCGAAATACGACTTCACTTGGGACGTTAGCCAGCTACTCACTTACCTGAAAAACCTCCCGCCCTATCAAGACCTTAGCTTAAAAGAAATCTGTTTTAAGACAGTTACCTTAATGGCCATATGCACAGCTCATCGCATGCAAACCCTGGCCTTCTATTCCGCAATACAAGGAATAGAAAAATCAAAATCCCTAAAATGGTGAAGACTTTAGGCCCGGACTAATATCAACCGTACCTAATACTGCCCACCTTTAGTACTAGGCCCAATATCTGCGTAGCTTCATACTTGCTGGAATACATTAAAGCAACCAAAAATATCCATGGAGACGAAAACCAGCTCTCCTCAAGCACGCAAAAACCGCATGAATCAGTAGGCTCACAAACGCTAAGCTTCTGGACAAAAATCACCCTGGAAAACAGTGGCATAGATATAAGGGTCTTCTCCGCTCACTCGGTAAGACACGGCACCTCCTCTGCTGCCCTAGCAAAGGGCATAAACATCGATCTCATCAGAAGGACGGCAGGCTGGACGACAAACTCCCAGGTCTTCGCAAAATTTTAAAACAGACCTGTCCTGGAAGACAGATACACAAATAATACTCTATTAATAATATAAATAAAGTTGACGCTCATTAAAAAATAAAATAAAATTGTGTTAAAATTGCCATCTCTAAACAGCTAAAACTTGTAATATCGACGATAAGGCAATGAAGTATAATTTACGATTAAACGAACTTACCTGTAAGTGATGTTCGATCCTAATTATACGAAGAAGCCTCGTTCGAAGATATTACAATCCCACCCAATAAATTCTCACCGCTGTGTAGGTGATTTTTAACACAATCTCTGAAATAAATGAGGCAACGCGACAGAGTGCCGCACCAGCGCAGGAGGAGCACTCGTGCGCTCGCTAAATATCTTTCTGCCCTTCAGCTTACTCTAAATTATTGTGGCAGCTAGTGCGGAGAAGGGGGTATACAACTTGTAATATCTTCGAACGAGGCTTCTTCGTATAATTAGGATCGAACATCACTTACTGGTAAGTTCGTTTGATCGTAAATTGTTTGCTCAGAATATGCAGAGGCTGTGACGGGAGTTTTATACTTGAATGGTTGAACGTTTGATTTCAACATTTATAAAGTGGATTTTCATGTATGTAAGATTAATTTTAGACTATATGGGGCGAATGTTTATGTTTAATTATTGGGTGTTTGATTTGTGAAGTGGGTGCTTGTATTTGTGTTTGATTATTTGACGGAGTGGATGTTTGAATTGTTGGATGTTCAACCTGGATTATATGAAGTGGATGTTTAATCGTTAGATGGTTGATAGAGTAAATATTTGTGTTTGAATGTTCAACGGAGTGGATGTTTATGTTAAATTGTTGAATGTTTGATTTTAAATCCTACGGTGTAGGTCTTCGGGTTTGTGTTGTTGAATGTTCGTCTTGTTCGGATTGTGATTTTAAATTATACGGGGTAGGTGCAGTTCAAGGAAAAAAAGGGGGGTGGTAGGGTGGTAAATAAAATGTTAAAGCAGTTAAGGATGGGCTGATTTGAACAGGGATTTAATGCTTGGATTGGTTTTGTTGCGGGAATGGTTGATTTTAAAAGAAGACAAAGATGATAGAGAAACTATAAACTATAGAGATGTTTGCATTTGAGGTTGAACATGTACATTATATATTATATATATTATTATGTTTTTTTTTTTCTTTCTTAGTATGGGTTAAAAACCAACCCTCCAAGGATTTGCTCTTTATGTGGTAGTAGAGCCCCACCAGGTGAACGTAGTGGAGCCCCCCAGTGGTGACGGAATTCTAGACGGCCCCACCAGGGCGCAGGATCCACAGCACCAAGTCCCCTCCAGTCCTTTGCAAAAGCTGATTTCTACGTGTCTTACGTATGATTCTGGGCCTTGTAGTGCATACCCTCCCAGCACGGCAGCGGCAAAGTTAATTGTATCCTCAGGGGGGGGGGGCATACTGCTAGGTGAGAGGGTATCAACTCTCCTCGAGGCGGTGCATGGTCGATCTGGAGGTGGGCCATGTACTCGTTTTCTATTTGGATGACTTCTCCAATTGGCTAGAATGGGGGTACGTTGGCATCGGGAAAGGGCACAGGGACAGCTTCTGGCCCCAGTGGCGCCAATGCGGGGTCGTCCAGACCCTCAAGCATGCCGAGACCCCCGGGTATGTCAAAACCCCCGGGGACGTTAGCAATCCCAATAATCCCAGGACTCTCAGGCCGTGCCAAGGCCCCGGGGACGCCTTGATCCTCCTCAGGGATTTGGATGCAATCTACCGGGGCGCTAGGAACATGGTCCATGAAGCACATCTGTAAGGGTCACATAAATAAAAAGGGGAGGAATTGCGAAGGGAAATGACTGCGCAACTTACCTTCACTTGATTTTTTTGAATAAGGAATTAGTTCAGTGAATTGTGCGTATCTGCACGCCAACGTAAGTTTAAGATGTTTTCAAGTACTGACTTCAGGGGACCTGGATTGAGGTAGATCGCTATCCTGTATTATCATAATTAAAAACATTGAGTAGTGGCTCAAATGCCTACTCGCAAGGAAGAGGTTTTAGTCCAGTTATTACTGCATGATAATGTTTTATACTGCTGAATTTTCGCGGTTTTGTGTTAAAAACGTAAAGTGGTAGACGTTTCAGTTTCAACTTTAGCCACTTAATTTACTTTTTTTTACTCCTTTTTTTTAAATTTATATATGTATATAAGAATATGTGGTCAAGATATGTATATTTTCCTCCCCCCCTTTTTTTAGGGGGGGGGCGGGGCGCGAGGATCCTGCACAAGGAAGTTTAAAGCCAGGAGAGCACAATAAGTGTAAATTACATTTTAAATTAAAACTTTCTTGATTCCTCCGCCTCACCCGATGAGCTGCGACCTCTTTTGCCAGCTCCCTCTTGTTCCCCTTTATGTATTTATTTATTGAATAGGATACATAGATGTGTTAATCAGTCATTAGAATGTGTGCATGTTTCAATTTATCGATGTGTACAATTTTTGTTTTTCCTTGTCCTAGATCTAGTTTGAAATTTATTTCTCCTATTATCTGTATAATTTGATATTGTCCTGTGTATTGATTGTCGAATTTTCCGAATTTGGGTTTTTTTAATAAAAATACATTGTCTCCTATATCAAACGTTTTGGTATTTAATTTCTGGTCAAAGTATACTTTTAATTCTTCTTTGGCTTCTAACAGTTTTTCGCGGACTGTACCCTGAGTATGGTTCAATTTATCAATTAGCTCGTCTAAATGCATAGCGTATGTCTTATCTTTTATCCCGCTTTCGAATTCAGAAAGGAGTCATACCTTATGTCCAAAGACAAGCTCGTGGGGGTAAAACTGTGACCAGAGTAAATTGATGTATAATATGAGAATAGGGCAAATTTGAGCCAGGTATCCCATTCACCCCACTCTGTGTACATTTTTAAATATTTAACTAAAGAATGGTGGCTTCTCTCAACTAAACCCATGGTTTGGGGCCTAAAAGCTGTTGATTTAAACTGTTTGATCTTAAAGACTTTAGTAAACCTCTGCATTAATTGACTTTGGAAATTTACCCCTGGTCTGTTTTTATCACCTTGGGACATCCAAACTGGCGAATAAATTCTAACGCAAAATGAGTAGCGACTGTTTCGGCTGTAGCATCGGGTAATGGAAGGGCATCTTAATATTTTGTTGAATTATCTGGGATCGTTAGTATATATTAATTCCCTACTAAGGTAATGGCGAGCCTTCCTACAATATCCATTTCAATAACCTCAAAAGCTTCCTCAGGGATGGAGGTGATAGTCATGGGCAATTTAGTTTTGACATTAACAACTTTTTTCCGTTGACATTCTCTACATGTTCGTACATACTCTGAAATATCTTCCGTCATTCCGTTCCAAAAACATTTTTCTCTAATCCTACTATATGTTTTCACGATTCCTTTATGTTCACCGGTCAATGAGCCGTGGGCTTCACTTATTATACCTAATCTGACGTCGTATAAGGGTATACTAATTTCTCCTGTACAGGTGGTAAGTCGTAAATCCCTATTTTTTCAGTCTTGTTTTAGTGAATAATCTATTGGTAACCAATGTAGTTTGTCTAAACCGTCCCCTACCTTTGCTATTCTAACAGTAACCATCTTCAATTAAATTATGGCATCCCTTAATCTTTTTAAACATTCTACAATTGTAATTACTAAGGGGATGTCTTGTGCTTCTGTCGGATGTCCCTGGATTTTGGAGTTTTATATTGTCTAAGTCAATCATTTGTAAGTCTTTAATTTCTTAAACACTAGTGTTTTGTCTCTACAGCCTACCCAACTGAAAAGCATTTTGTAGTTACATTTGTAATTACATTTGTAATTACACTTGACAAGCCATTTGTAATTTCACTTGGAATTACACATGGGGTTTTAGAATGGAAATTCCGAATGGAATGCCAAGTGTAATTCCAAGTGGAATTACAAATAACAATTGGAGATTAATTTTTTTTTCTTTTTTAAATAGTTTATAATAGAATCGTGCACAGCGTAATGGCCATTATAGGTCTTATCATCCATATAGTAACACTAAAACAGGGCGATTAAAGTATTTTTTCACGAGCTTAGAGAAAATAGAATTTTCTATTTTTTTTTCAAGTTTTCTCAAAATGAACAGAATCCCCCTGTTTTGGTGTTACTATACCGATGGTCACACTAATTATGGCCATTAAGCTGCGTACGATTCTATTTTAAACTATTTTAAAAAGAAAAAAATTCATCTTTAATTGTTATTTGTAATTCTACTTGGAATAACACTTGGCATTCCACTTGGAATTGCCATTCTAAAATCCTATATGTAATTCCAAGTGGAATTCCAAGTAGCACTACAAATGGCTTGACAAGTGTAATTACAAATGTAATTACAAATGTAATTGCAAAATATTTTTCAGTAGGGTACTGACATGAAATGCACGATATTGTCTTCCTCATGAATAACTGATCTCTGGAGAATATGATGTGTTTTATTATGAAAATTAATGCTCTGCTTATGTCCTCAGTATCAGTGTTATGCTTATCGTTTCTGTCTTTCTTATTGTCGTCAGTCTTAACTCTCTTGTTTCCCTTCATCTCAGCCAACGAATCTCTCACTTCTTCCTTTCCTTTCCTTTTTCCTTTCTCCTTAGGAGCTTCCCCCTGTTATTTTGTGGGCTCTCTGGTGCCATCGTTTCCTTTGTGCTTTTCTTTCTTTTCCTCTCCTCCGATCCTCCATTTACTTCCCATCCCACTGGGCCAGTTGCCCTGGGTAAAGGTCAAGATGGATCTTTCTTCCTTCCTGTCTTTTTCTCCAATCCTCCTTTCATTCCCCAACCCACTGGGCCAGTTGCCCTCGGTAGAGGTGAAGATGGATCTATCTTCCTTCACTTTTCTTTCCTTATACTCACACTCTTCTTTTCTTTCATTCCTTTTACTTATACTCTTTTCTTGATTCATTTCTTGCCCTGTAGTCTGTCCTTCTATCCCCGTCCCACTGGGCCAGTTTCCCTGGGTAGGGAGTCCTCCCAGATCTGTTGTCTCCAAAGTTAGTCTCAGTCCATTGTTCATTCGTGTAAGTTCGTGGCCTGTGAGTGTTGTCGTTTCTAAGATAGTCAGATCTGTTTCGTCCAGATAGTTGGGTCTAGTGAAATCGTTTGGGGAATCGGAGGGTGGTACTTGTGAGACTTCTATCCAAAAGAGCCTTTCGATCTGAGTTTCGTAGGGGGGAGCGTGGGGGCTGATACAGGGAGGGACTGGAACGGGATTCTGCAAGAGTGCGTCAGCGTTTAGATTGACCTTAACGGCCTTGTAAATCACGTCGTAATCATACTCATGCAGGCTAATTTTTCCTCGAGCTATTTAAAAAGTTGGGTCCTTGATTAAATGCAACCACACGAGGGGGCGGTGATCAGTTATTAAAGTAAATTTTCGTCCATATAGATAGGGTCTAAAATGCATTACGGAAAAGACCGTGGCAAGCAGTTCCTTTTCTGTAGTTTTATACTTAGTTTCGGCGTCGTTCAGGCTATGCGAGGCATAGACTATAGGCAAATCGTTTCCGACCCTACCTTGGCTTAATATAGCTCCCAAGGCAAAATCGGAAGCATCTGTGGTGACAATGAAAGGTTTAGTGAAATCAGGATATTGTAACAGAGGTTAAGTGCAGAGAACCTTTTTAAAAATATCAAAAGCTTCGACTTGGGGCTGAGACCATGAAAAAAGAGGTATTTTTCTTTAGTAAGGGGTTAGAAGGTTTGGCTATTCTTGATAAATCTGGGATAAACTGACGGTAGTATTCCACCGATCCCAAGAATTGTTTGATACCTTTTGTATTTCATAATGAACAAGGCGTTGGAAATTCGGCCACTGCACGAGTCTTACTAGAGTCTGGCTGGACTCCCCTCTCTAAAATAACATGACCTTGATAAGTAATCTCTTTCCTGAGGAGCATACATTTATCCGGTTGCAAGGTTAGACCTGCGGTTCCTAAACGACCAAGTAATTTCTTTAATTTCTCTTATACTCTTGGAGTAAAGTTGCATAAATTACAATGTCATCCATGTATACAAACAATTAGATGCCCTGAAGGCTACTCAAAATCTCATCCATTAACGCCTGGAAAGTTGCTGGCACCCCCTTAAGGCCCATAGCCATACGCGTATACTATAAGTGTTGGAAAAGGGTAGAGAATGCAGGTTTTGGTGCATCGTTCGGGTCTATCTCTACCTGATGAAAACCAGAAGTCTGATCCAAGGTACAGGAGTATTTACATCCACCTAGCTGATCCAGAATCTTAATTATGTTAGGTAGAGGATACGCGGATGCAATTTTTTTTTTTGTTCAGAACGCGGAAATCAATAACTAATCTCCATTGTTTCTTTCCATGTGAGTCGGGTTTTTTGGGAACTATCCATACCGGCGAGTTGTAGGGGGATTCCGATTCTTCGATTATGTCGTTATCTAATGAAATTTGTACCTGTTTCTGGATTTCTTTGTGCAAATAAGGTGAATGAATATCGATATTGTTTTATATTAATAGGTAAGTTATCCCAGGTATGAATTAGATGTTGAACCTTATTTGTTTGACTTAATTTATTCCGAATTAAATGAAACTGGTATGGGAAAAGTGTTACTAATTGAATTACATGATTTTGTTCCTCCTCATTTAGCTCAGCCAAATCCAAGGTTTGTACTATCGCAGATATTCTGTTTTGTTGATCAATCTTTGCTTATTTCTCAGAAATTCCTTTTATGGAACGAACAGGTATAATCGTGTTATAATGTGCTTCTAAAGTTATCGGGAGAATAGTAAGGTTGATGTCCTCAGAGGTAGTGTTTATAATTGAAGAGGTGTGAGTAAAGGGGGTGCGCGAAATAATAAAAACGAGTATTACAAGTTAGACAAAAAGTTTATTTAAGAAAACTGTCGACCGACGTAGAACACAACAGATACAATTTACTGACTTTACAGACTTACAACTGACTTATCAGACAGAGACAATGAAGCTAGAACCGACGAGAGGTGTGGAAGGCACGGTGGCTTACACTGTACTAACCACAGGGCCCGCAAGTATCACCTTGCCTGTGGCGCTGTCTCACATACTATATATACAGCCTATTGAAAAGTCGTACATGCCAACACTTCCTTCCGACTCAAGATATCTAAGTATATTAGACAGAAATTATAATTTAAAACAGATAAATAGATAAATAAATGTGTGTTCTTGACTCGGCTCCACGGCTCTGGAAATGCACCCAAGCAGTCCATGGCTCCTTTATCGCCTATCTGAAACAGAGACAACTTATTAGTTACCAGTCAGAGTCGCAGAAGCTGTTCGCGATTCTGCTAGCAAATTTTTCATGAAGCTCGATCGGTAGAGGTTTTGTAAATATATCGGCCATCTGTTCTTTAGTATTCAGCCATCTGACGTTTACTCTACCATAACTTACACATTCTTTAACATAATGCTCATGAATTTCAGTCATATGTCTTAATTTACCACTGCCTATAATTTTAGCATTTTGCTCAGCTGCCTTATTGTCGCACCATAGATCTGCCGGACACAAAGTATTATTCAGTATGATTTTAATCGAATTATCAACTGCCATCAGTTCTCTACATGCTTCACTCAGTGACACATACTCTGCCTGACATGCTGACAAAGACACATACGTTTGTTTGTGAGTTCTCCATGCCACTGAGTCTCCAAAGATTTTAATTACGTAACCACTTGTGGTCAGAGACCCTTTACAGTCGCCAAAACTGGCATCGGAGAATGCTTCCAGCCCTTGCTGCCTTCCACAATATCTTAGACCATAAGATTTGGTCCCTGCCAGATACCGAAACACTCTTTTAACCATATTCCAGTCTTCGTTAGTCAGACTTATTTGATGCCTGCTCAGCACATTCACTGCATAGCTTATATCCGGACGTACAGTATTGGCAGCATATAATAAGCTCCCAACAGCCTCCCGGTAGGGAACGCTTTCAGTCGATCTGGACTCATTCAAGTCAATCTGCCTTTCTGATTGCTCTCTTTGTTTTCTTTGTTGATTTAACACGTGACCTGTGACCATAGGAGTTTTCACTGGCTTAGAATCATCAAACCCAAACTTTTTAAGTATCTTGTTTATGTAATTGGTCTGGGTTAAAGTTAGAACTTGGTTTTCTCTGTTTTTTCTGACTTCAATGCCTAAAAACGATTTAACTTCTCCTAGGTCAGTCATTTCAAACTCACTTTGCAGTCTTTCCTTCACAGACTTCAATTTGCCAGAATCATTACTTGCTATAAGCATGTCATCAACATAGAGAACCAATATCAGGATTTTATCTGCCTCATGCCAAGTAAACAGGCAAGGTTCCAAGATATGAGATCTCAGACCTATTTTCGGTGCTGCCTCAGAGAATCTTTCATGCCATTTTTTTGGACTGACTTTAAGGCCGTAGAGGGCTCTCTAAAGCTTGCATACCTTGCTTTGCTTTTCCAGATCGGAACAGACCAAACCTTCTGGTAACTCCATATATATATCTCGTCGTCAAGAGTACCATTTAAAAATGCCGTTTTAACGTCAAGCTGACATGTATCTAAATTTAATTTATTGATTACAGCCAAAGCAGTCCTTATTAAAGTCAGTCTGGACACCAGGGCGTAAGTCTCCGTAAGATCATACTCATTTTTATCTTTAAAACCCCGTATTACCAGCCGTGCTTTGTGTTTCTCACATCCTTGAGCATCTACCTTTTTCTTCAGAACCCATCGAGAATCGATGATATTCAGACGTTTACCATTTACCAATCCTGCAGGTCTGTTTACCAACTTCCAGACTTGATTCTTTGCCATTGAGTCAAGTTCTTCTTGGATGGCTTGATTCCAGCCTTTTTTATCCACAGCCTTCATTGCTTCTTTATTTGAAGCTGGATCTTTATTTATTTCTGCCAGCAAAGAGTGGTAAACTAGATCTTCCGCATAAATGGCTTTATTTCCTGACGTTTCAGTATCACCGTTCTTAAAAATTAGGTCTTTTGTTAATTCTTTCCCGAGAGCTAAGCCCGCAAAGCTGACGTCCTTTACACGACTTTCTTGGACCAAGTTGGCCTCCATTGTTTCTATCAGCCTTTTCGGCCTTCCTCTTTTCCGTTGTAGCACCGGGGGCGCTTCCTCCGATGACACTGTCTCTTCTCTTTCCTTTTCGAATTTTAAAAACCACTCGTCTAATTTAATATCTACAGTCACATTTTCCCAGTTTTTAATTGAATTTTTATCAAAAACGTCTCCATACACAAAAAGCTCGTTAAATCTGACGTCCCGACTTTCATAAAACTTTCCTTCGTCCGGACAAAGCAGACGATACCCTGTCGGCGTGTATCCTACCATAACTGCTCGTTTCCCTTTTGCATGGAATTTAGTTTCAGTGTTTCTCTGAACTCTCAAATACGCGATGCAGCCGAATCTTTTCATCTGACTTAGGTCTGTCCTTTTATTCGGAGCCAGCTTCATTAAAGGGATTTCCGTGTTATTTAAGCGATGCGGAGTACGATTGTACGCAAATACAGCTGCGTTTAGTGCCAAGTCCCACATGTTTTCCGGGAGTCCCGAATCACATTTCAGAGCTCGGACTTTCATTTAAATTGTTTTGTTCAGCCTTTCTGACGTGCCATTATGTTCAGGGGTATCCGGACAACTCAGTTGGAGTTCAGCTCCAAGGTCATTTAATATTTTTCGCACGGAGCCTCCCGTGTACTCGGTACCCTGATCAGACCTCAGATAACACACTTTAGCTTCAAACCCGAGAAGGATTCTACAGCCTTTAACAAAATTATCTAAACATTCACCCGTATCACTTTTGTTTTTCATCGGGTAAGCAATTGCAAATTTGGAATAATCATCAATAAATACCGAAATAAATCTGTATCTTTTTGGGTAAGAGGGTGGATTAATAATTCCCATTGTATCTGAATGAATTATTTGCAGAGGTTGGGATGCTCGTTCGCGTACCGAAGGGAAAGGCAGTTTTTGGGATTTTGTTCTTAAACACACATCACAAGTCTTAATCACATCATCAAATACGGCTTCTTTCAGACTTTTTACTTCCGGATGGTTTTTCTGCAGTTCCCTTAGATACCCCAACGAAGCATGGCCCAGTCTGACATGCCACAGCATGGCCCCATTGTTATCTTTGAATTTTTTATAATTTTCGCTAAACGGACTTTAAATGTCTTTTATTTCTTCGGTCAGGAATTTTCCGACTTCATGAAATTTTCTGTCATTTATTAAAAATACATCTTCAAAACTGTCATTATTTAATTTACCGACCGAACTCTCTGAATTTTCCGACTTATTATTTAGTTTTATATCTGCAGTTGAATTTTCAGGAATAGTGTGTGCTTTTGACTCAGCCGTCAAGACTTTCATTCTTTTGTTGTCCGACTTAACAAATTCAACCATCCAATAAGGTTTTTCATATATTCCCGATCAAGTCGCGAGCACACACCACTCCCTTCAACTTAACGTCGTTATTGCAATTTTTAAGCAGCAAATTTCCCACTCCCTCCGTTTTCAAGTCTGCGGATGAGTCTGAGTTTGCACATTTTATTTTACCAATTTTGTTTCTGTCAATATTTGTAAATAATTTTTCTGACTTTGCAAAATGATCAGTAGCTCCCGAATCAGCGACAAATTTAATTTAATTTTCTCCATCCGATTCTGAATTATTTACCCAACCTGCAGAGTTTGAAAACAGAGTATTGGGGGGCTCGATCAACGTCAGAGACTCACCTTTATTTGACCCTGAAGCATCTCGTTTTCCCTTTGTCTCCCGGCCCTGGTCAGAAACTTTCTGCCTTTTGGGATCTTTTTCGTCCCTGACGTTGCTAGAGTCCCTTTTTTGCCCAAAGTTTCGGGAATTGGAGCGGCCTCGGCCACTGCCACGGCCACTGCCGCGGCCACCTCGATTCCCTCGACTTCCACGGCCTTGCCTTTTAAAATCCCATGAATCAGACTTATTTTGCTCACCACATCTCGGGCAGCTTCTCTTGTGAGCTGGGATGTCATACACGAACGTGCCACACGTGTAACACTTCTTGAGTCCGGTACCTGCCTTCGGACACTTGTCAGCCAAATGGTCCCAGTCATCACAGTTGAAGCAACGGAGACGGTCCTGGGGCCAAGAGGCAGTCAAAGCTGCCCTCGTGAAATAACCTCCAGTGGCTTCTGCTAGGCCTTCTGACTCGACCTTTAACATGTACGACATGAGGTTTTTATATGTCATACCCTTTCCATCTCTGCTTTGCATTTAAAGCGTGAAGTCTGTCACCTGCGCGCTAGGTACCGCTCCGATTACGGCAGTATAAAAGGCATCTCGCTTTTCTTCTTCAGAAAAGGGACCAGACGTACTTATAGTCTTATAATTTCAGAACAGTTCCTCAAATTTTTCTAATAATTTGGCAACCGATTCTTTCCCTTTTGTAAGATTTAATTTTATGCAATTTTTTTTTTTTTTTTTTTTTTTACGAATCGCGGCCGTCGTAAGAGGCGTCTCCCCCTTTTTAAGTGATTTAAACCTCCTGCCTTTCTTCCTCTGCCTTCCTTGCCCATTCTTCCTCTGCCTTCCTTGCCTCCTCGTTTGCTTTCTCCTGCCTTTCGATCATCTGACTAATCGCGGCCATCATCGAGTCGAACCTAGCCAGGATGATGTATTCTGAAAAATTTTCATTTTTCTGTTTATCTGCCATATGCAACTTTGTTTTGCTGAAGTTTATCCATTTATATTTGTTTTCAATGGTTTGCACTTTCTTTACTTTAAGTTGGGTATTTTCCGGTGTGCGCGACGGGGAAGAGGGGGCTGCTTCGTGTACAGACTCATTTCCGCCTAATTTCTGCCAAAGATTTTCACTGTCTACATTTATCTCATCAAAGTTTCGGACTTCTGACATTTCGGACTTTTTCTCATCTGACGTTTTAAACACATCGACCGACTTTTCAAATAACCCGGGTTTATCACGAGCAGGTTCCTCGCTTTCCCCGTCTTTCCTGAATAGATTTCCTGGCAACGTCACTTTGCCTTCCTTTTTACAAATAAATTCAATGATGTATTTGTAATCGTCACCGATCAGGTAATCTAAAACAAAAGACGGACATTGTTTTCAGGGAGTTAACTAGAAATCGACCGAACGCAAGCCGAATCTAGTCAACGTGGCCCGAAGCGTGTTCTCGTGCTCAAACACAAAGCACGATTGCACGCTGGGCACTCACACAGCCGCGCGCGACCGAACACAAGTCTAACGTGACTGTTCGAGTCACACGGAAAATAATTTCGTCTACACACCTTTGGCGGGAATATCCCTTTGCCCGACACATGCCATTATTCCCCTTTTATCCACCAACAAGATGGCATCTTGTTGTCACCCCTTTGACTTGACTTGGGATGAAATTCCCCGACATATTCTCGACAGAGCATTGATAGTTTGCTCGTCCAAAAGAAAGAGTAAATATTTCAAAATATCAGCCTTTTCTGACTAAATCTGAAAACCGCCTTGAATATTTATTGCCTAGAGTTCAATTAATTAAAAGCACCGGGAAAGGACATTTATAATTTTCTGCTAACACACGTTCAAACTTTCCCAGTTCAGACATTTATATTGTAACGCGCACGCAACAGTCGAGGTGACAAGAACAAGAGACGCGAGAAAACACGAAAACAAAACATAAACGGCCTCGTCATATATTTTCAGTCAAAAAGCCTCGCGTCATCACGAGAGGGAGAGAGAGAGACCGAACTCTCTCCTCAGCCGCAATCTGTTGTCCCCCTCTCGATCCGCCCCGCTCTTGCATGTGCGTGTCGCGCTACCGAAAAAAACAAAGTGTTGACCTACCGCTGATCTCGGTTCTGGCGTCCAAAGTTGCTTTCCTATCCTCGACTGGCGTCGACAACGCCTGGTCGACAACCAACTCGGCCTGGTCACCAGGGGTCACGCTCTCGGCCGCTTCCTCGATCGGACTCTCTTGTCCATCCTTTGCTGTTTCAGCCCTTTCCGCCATCCTCCCTTTTATCACTCTCGCCCACACAAACAAAGATCACGCGCGATGGAAGCGAGTCTGGGGCCCGTAACCTGAAGAGGTGTGAGTAAAGGGGGTGCGCGAAATAATAAAAACGAGTATTACAAGTTAGACAAAAAGTTTATTTAATAAAACTGCCGACCGACGTAGAACACAACAGATACAATTTACTGACTTTACAGACTTACAACCGACTTATCAGACAGAGACAATGAAGCTAGAACCGACGAGAGGTGTGGAAGGCACGGTGGCTTACACTGTACTAACCACAGGGCCCGCAAGTATCACCTTGCCTGTGGCGCTGTCTTACACACTATATATACAGCCTATTGAAAAGTCGTACATGCCAACAATAATAAAGAAGTTTGCTCATCCGTCCACGTTTTTGACAAGGCATTTGCCTGTATACACATCAGGTCCAGCCTCCAATTTCAGCAGATATCCATCTTGCCTAGTTGTATCATAAACGTAAGCCTTGCATGGAGATTTGCTTTTAGCGGGGAGTTAAAATAAATCATGGTGAGTAGCGAAATCTATCGAGTGTGACCCGATTATTAATCTTCTTTCTGGGGAAGAAAGCTCAGCTCCGTGTGTCTCTAAAAAGCTTACCCCTAATATACCATCAAAGGGCAAGGGAAAATCGTTAGATACTACATGTGCCAAGGTTTTCATGTTGTTAATAGTTAGTTCGACTCGACCTAAGGTTCTCACAAGGCCCTGACTACTTTCTAATAGTTCAAAGAATGAATCATGAAATATTGTAATATTTTTGGTTAATAATTTTTGTTTGATGATGTTGAGTTCAAAACCGGTATCAATGAGGAAATGGGACGAATCAAAACTTAGTTCGGAGCTTTTTATAAGTATTGTAGGGAGTTTTGACCCCTCCATTCTCCTAATAGCGATCATGGCTCGGTTTTGTGCGTGTTTGGTGAGATTAATACTGAGATTGATCGAGCTTAAATTCTCGTCGTTGGTTAGTCGTTTTTGCCTTTGTGATTTAAAACATTCGTTACAATTATGCCCCCAAAGGTTACAATAGTTGCAATAATTATCCTTACATTCTTGCGTGAAGTGTCCGATCCTATTACAATTATAGCAATGACGATTTGATTTCAGTTCTTTCTTATAATTATTGCAGGGAGAATTATTGTTCAGCTGGTTACCATAACAATGACAATTATCAACGGGCAAGGATTGATAGCGTTCCTTATGACCATTATTCACGTAATAAGTCATTCTGTTAAAAGGCTTATTCCTAGTGTCTAGTGCGTATTTACGCAATTTCCATATTTGGTTTTTAGTGTGTTCAATCTTTTTTGAAAGGTTGATAACGGTTTCTAGATCAAGAATCGCATGATCTAACATTTGGAATTGAATGTCCCGGTGCAAACCTAACTTGAATCTTTCCACAGCGGTTTGAATAGCTACTTGCGTCATCATCTCAACGGCTTCAGGGGGGCTATCGTCAACAATAAGACCAATCTCGGTTTGTAAAATTTTGGTAATTCTCAGTCCATAGTCAGATACAGGTTCCTGCATCCCCTGGACCGTACGAGATAACTCCACTTGCAGCTGTGTTAGACTTATTGGTGGGGAAAAGATCCTTTTAAGCTCAGTAACAAATTTATCTAAGTTTAAAAAGCTTTTATACATTAATTGATTACTGGCATTCCCAGTAATTTTAGATTTAATAATTTTCCCAAAAAGATCTTTTTCCTCCAGGCTTACATACTCCTCGAGGGCTCGGCATTCCCAGACAAAGATAGTAATCGAGATTTCCCTATCGTTAAACTCAGGAATCAGGTTGATTAATTCATTTAATTTTTGGAAATTCCCCCTGGGTTCAGCAATAAAAGGTTTTATGGACATAGTTTGATTGTCGGTTGTATTGTTAGACTCAGTCCTAGAATGGTCAAGCTGTAACTTTACAGGGTTAAAATCTGATGGAATTTCTTCCATTATAAGCTCTACCGTCTATTGCCCTAAGGATGCCATATTTATATTCTAAGGTGTACTTATCGGACGCTTGAGAGTTTATTGGTCTAGTGTTCTTGTGTGGGGATCGCCGCTTGTGTTATTTTATCTATTTAATTAATAAACATAGCGGCCAGTAAGCGCCCCGGGTTGTGTGGGGATTGGCGCTTGTGTTATTTTATTCATTTAATTAATAAACAAAGCGGCCAGTAAGCGCCCCCGGTTGTGTGGGGATTGGCGCTTGTGTTATTTTATTTACTATATTGATAAACAAAGCGGCCAGTAAGCGCCCCAGGTTGTGTGGGGATTGGCGCTTGTGTTATTTTATTCATTTAATTAATAAACAAAGCGGCCAGTAAGCGCCCCCGGTTGTGTGGGGATTGGCGCTTGTGTTATTTTATTTACTATATTGATAAACAAAGCGGCCAGTAAGCGCCCCGGGTTGTCTGGGGATTGGCGCTTGTGTTATTTTGTTTATTTAATTAATAAACAAAGCGGCCAGTAAGCGCTCCGGGTTGTGTGGGGATTTGCGCTCGCGTTATTGTTTAATGTATTTTATTAATTATTAAAGCTTGTGATACTGCTAATGCCCATCACCAAACTGTAAAGAACACTTTCTAGTTACGCTTAACTTTTTTTATCATTTGATACTTTCTTCAAACAAATAATGCAACCAGAAAGCGCCTCGGGTTGTGTGGGGATTGGCGCTTGTTATTTTATTTTTTTAATTAATAAACAAAGCAGCCAGTAAGCGCTTCGGTTTGTGTGGGGATTGGCGCTTGCGTTATTGTTTAATGTATTTTATTAATTATTAAAGCTTGTGATACTGCTTTTAGGCGCGTTGAGTTATTGGGTTAAATAGCTTAGGATTAATTTATCAAGTTATGGTGTATGAAATGTTGTCGAGTTATCTGGGGTTTTGCGTCTTGCTCCATATAGCCAATTTGAATTTCCCGTAAGTTTGCCTGTCACATTTGAGAGCACTGAGCAAGGCTTGATGCTCACCAATGCAACCTGGTACTTCAACATGGTCTGGGGATATTGGCGCTGGACCTGTTAGCGCAGTAACGTCTAATTGTTTATTGCCTGGAGAAAAAAAAATGTCATACTCTATGTCTTCCAGTAAAGAAGAATTGGATTTTTTTTTGTTAGTGTTTAACCACAAATATGTAAGAAAATACCTTAAGCTAAATAAGCAGTTGCCTTTAATTATTTATGAATATTTTAAACCTTCACCGATTAATTATTTAGTTATGTTGCAGAATTCATCGTATTTCATGCATCTTTAAGAATTTCACAATATCTATGATTTTCGTCATCGAATTCCTAACAACATATTCACCATCTCAAAATTAAGTTTTGTTACTTGATGAGGAAAACATTTTTCTCTGACCGTTCAACTGTATATCGAAATTGAAAATGAACTACTTTGGTTATTTGAATATAACACCGAGAAAAAAGTGGTGTTAGTACAGTCAACAAAAAGCATTATATAAATTTTCTAAAGAATAATTGGTATTTTTTTAATAAATTATTTTCAAACGAAATGAAAAATTGGTATTACACAGGTAATCGATAGTTTGTTTTAACAATTTACTTGCCACTGTGGTAGCATTACTCTATTAAGGACGTACATTCATAGAGATATTATAAATCTCTATAACAATAAATTTATAATATCTCTATGCGTACATTACAGTTAGAAGAGAAATGTAGAGAGTGCAGTGAGGGGGGAGCGAGCATGCGACAGCGCCGGCAACTGTTTTGCATGCATTTGTATACCTGTATATAGGCATCTGACACTGTTTTTTCTATTTAGTTGCAAAAATAATTTGTCGATCGCTCTGAAAATTGATTAAAATACCAGTTTTACGGTATTGCGTCATGCAAAAAAAATAGAAAAATTCTACATACCGTTTTCTAATAAATTCCATTTGTATGTGACTCCTCTATAAATTTAAGGTCCACGTAACGTTACGTGTTCAACTAAATTGAAGTTTTTTCAACATTCAGTAACTAAAAAACGGTGTTGTGAAATGGTCTTAAATTTGACATGGGACTTTCTAACATTATTACGAGCATCCTGATGAAATTTCAGGAATATTGTAACTAAAACGCTATTTGCGATGAACGCCCTTGAGCGCAATTAATAATGATAAAAAGTAGAATATTTAAACGTTTGTATATAAAAAATTTTATTTTGTTACTTGATGAATTGCAAATATGAAAGCCAATTTAAATGATATTTTTTAGATAAACAGCATCGACGCTCGTACTAAGAACGTTGTAAAAAATTATGTATGTTATAAAAAAAAAAAAATAAAACAAGAAATGAAAAAAATAAAATAAAATAAGAAGTAAAAAAAAAATAATACAAGAAATTAAAAAAAAAAAGAAAAACAAATAAAAAAATTATAAAGGAAATTAAAATAACAAATTAGGGGGTATTAATGGGTCATGGGACCCACGGTAAGAACAAAGTTCTTTAAATATGTGATGAGTATCGACACAATTTCTCAGGTAACAAGGGAGTCGCCAGACCCACAGGAAGAACGAAGCTCCGTAAACGTTAGTACTGCATTCATGTTGTTTACTAAAACAAAAACTTGAAAAACGAATAAAAAAAAAACAAAAACAATAGATTAGTACTCACGATGGTTGAACTTCGTGAGAACGTCGTGCATAAATAGAGTACTTTAATCTTCAACTCGATTCCACATGTTTTTTTTTTTATTTTTTTTTATTTTTTTTTATTTTTTGTATTAAGTATTTAGAAAACAAATACAAAAACAATTTATCATAAATTGAATGTATTATCAGTGAATGCATGTAAAAATGGAATATTTCAGTTACGAACCACACCATAAGTACATGAAATCAAGTTTCTATAGACGGGAGCGCTTGTAGCAGAGTGGGTGAGGTAATGGACTCATATGCATGAGGTCGAACGCTCAAATCTCCTTATTGGAAAATGTTTTATTTTTTTTTATTTTTTTTTTTTTTTTTTTTTTTAAGAATTGTAAAAGAAAAAAATTCAAAGTGAAATAAGAATTATTGTGTGAAAATAAAATTAAAGGTATGCAGAAGAGTACGAGACGGTTGGCAGATATACATATATAGTGGGGAGAGGGGAAGTGTATAGAGAACAGTCGGTGAGGGGGACGGGGTAAGGGGGGAAACTTGAGAGGAAGAGTAAACCACTTTCGTTTAAAAAAAAAATCTGTCGGTTTTAAAATTCAAGCCCCCCGAGTAACGCGACATAAAGAACATCGTTCTAAAAAGAGGAATTCTGATACATAAAATAACTACAATTGAAGCAGAAGTACAGTCTCTCATGTAAGTCAAGGTATACTGGAAACTGTCAGCAAACGTTGTGGAAATAAAGAAACATTTCATGTTTAAGACGTAGTTAACATTACTAAAACATGCAGCTATGAAGTTGTAATTTACGCACTACTAAAGTATTTCCAAGTTCTCATTTTTTATGACATTATCATAGAACAATTTTCAAGAACAACGAATAAGATGAAAATACTTACGTGCATGTGTGTGCATATATATATGTATATTGATGCAGTGTGTGAAGACTTACCATCACCGGACTACATCGTGAACTATTCTAAAGCTCAATCGAAGTACCGAAGATTTCGTTACGTTAATCGAAAAAAAATTAAGCACGCTCATATTTATTATCCTTTGAAAAAACCTTCTCAGTGATCTGGATTAGTCTTAAGGGTGGATGTGCAATTTAAGACACCCTTTGAGAAGTTAGCTACGGGTATCACAGTGCGGCCAACGTAGTGTAATGCGGGAAATTTGAAATTATGAACGCGTTAAATTTAAATTTTTCTGCTGAAACAGTGTATTTTTAAAATGTGCGGTTGGAAATTGTTCTGTTGATACTTAATTGAATTTGTTTATTCTTTTTCAGCGCGATCAAGCGAGCGAAGCTCGCGAGGGCGCAAATAATTTTTATTCCAGCAAAAAAATTCAAATTTGTCACGTTTACAATTTTGAATTTTCGGCGCCACGGTATGTTGGCAACATTGCGGAAACTAGCTAATTTCTCAAAGGGTGTCTTAAACTATACTTTTACCGTCCAGCAAGTGATCCAAACGGAGAATAAAAGAGAATGTAACCTAAAGTTCCGACGCAGCAAAATACAATAGGTGTATTCAGTCACAGTCACTGTAGACTGTACCCGCAAATAAAAGGGTCTCGCAAAACCGAAAATGAACGTTCCATAATCAACAAATGTGAGAGTCAGTGGTGGGTAGTGCGTGTATCTAATGTCATGTAGTTAATTAATTTGCAACGTGTCGTAAATGTATATATGTAATGTAATTTTAGGAAGCTATGGGAAGTCGAATAGCCGGTGGCTAGTTGTCAGGTTGCTAGGCACTAGGCAGTCCTACTTCTACCTACCGCGTTCAAAGAGAAGAGACCAGGACGCTTATGTACGGCAGGATGAAGAAAGTCTCGTCTTGAATGAGAACAAGAATTCTCTCGTTTATTAAATACTAGCAGCCCCCCGTCTCGGCTTCACCCGAGACTTACTAAATAAAACACCGTAGTGTGTTGACATGTAATGTGAAACATTTTCAGTTAGAAATTTTACACATATTCCTGATACATCTCAGAACAAAAGTCTTCTTATTAAAAACATAGTTTTTCGGAATCCATATAGTTTATTTGGTCGAATAGTAAGGTGTAAAAATTCAAAAAAATAATTATGCTGAAAAGTACCGTGCATTCTTTATGCCATAAAATAATCGGTGGCCATAAGAAGCCATTGATTTACAGTTTCTCCCGTGTAATTCACGAAAATGGCTATTTTTTAAAGCTGTTAAGATTATAAACCCCCAAAAAATTTAGATTAAAAAAAAATTTTTTTCTCACATTTCACAACTTCATTTATTTATTACCAGAGCAACAAAGTCCTGGACCTTGAAACCTACATTTTTATTGCCACAAAAACACACATACATTTTCTACTCATTAAAAAATGCTGTGAGGGTACAATGAAAAGCTGATCTCTCAAGTAATGGACTCTTTAGTTGTCGATTTTGACGCTGCTGTTTCAATCTCGATTAATTTTCTGCGTCAGTTTCTTGACGACTAAGTAAAATTGTATTTATTAGAAGTTTTTCTTCCAATTCCCCCTCTTGCGACTTTTGACATGCTTAAAATTTTTGTGACCCCTAAAAGCTGTTTTCTGTCAACTTTGTTAAGTTCTTATATATTTGTTGGCAAGGTAGTTTGACGTCCGATAGCCCTAAAAAAGACCGGTAAGCTTCTTAAGTTAACTCTTTCTTGACTGCAGTTAACAGCAGTTGTGACTGCCTGGATACCTCAGGGTGATCTTCTCTGGCCTGCTGTTGAAAACCCAGACGGGTCATCAGTCACGGGGTTTTCCAGCCTTGCGAAGAACAACTCCGCAGGTGACGTCTGCTAGTGAATGGCTGACTTGGTTTAATAGTGCCCGTCTTTAGTTAATATAGTCTTTTAGTCGACGAATCGCTTCCGGAAATGGTAATAAAAATGTATTTGCTGGCAAGGTAGTTTACACTTGGGTAGCCCCTAAAAAACCGATGAAATTGATGGTTAAGTAGGGAACGTAAATACTTATAATGGCCCTAAAAAGTGCCAGTAGTGAGACTTCCAGGCTATTCTTTATTATTATTCCTGATGATGAAGAGCTAGCTACGGGTTGCTTGATTCTTACCCTTGGAGTCTTGATGTATCGAGACTGTGATGAAGGGAGGTACGCCACTGACCAAAGAATATCTCGTCTCGGGTCATTCCCCGGATAACCAACTGCTCATCGTTAGACGGGAACATGTGGGTAAGCGTGTTGGGGACGCGACGACCAAGAAGGTAGCCGTTGTGGCTGCCCGTGCCCCTCAGAGCTGTTTTCCTTTGCTTACATTTGTAGCCACAAATTCTCTATCTGCACCAGGTAGGATGGTGGGACTGCCACACAACTCTGAAGAGTTGGTGCAGATTGTGCTCTGGCTAGATATGTCTCCTGGTATTGTGGCAGAGACGGCATCAGTTGGAATAAATTATTTTGTTTTGATCACACTCGTCGAGATCCAGGGTGAATGGACACCTAGGTCCCTTTCCCCTTAGAGAAGAGTGTCGTCCGTAACCGGGATACCCAGCTGCAAGACTATTATCAGCATTCTCAATAGAGCTCGTTGAATTGCCGAAGCTCGACTATATGACTATGGAGACGCTCCAGCCTATTATAACCACACTTATTTATTTATGTTGCAGGTAGCTTTGATTTTATGTCGACGCCACCTAGCGGATTTTACTGAACTAAAGTGAAAAGCTGGCGTATTTTTGCAAAACTTTGAGCTTATTTATTGCTATTGTTGTTAAATTTTTTAAGATAAAAACTGTACTAAAACCATATAGGAAGCATCATGAATCAGTGTGCAAAATTTCAGCAAAATCGGTTCAGTAGTTTTCGCGGCGAGTGATTACAACGGTTTTAGCGACTTTGCTTTATATAATAGTAAGATAGTATATGTTCATGTGTCGAGCTGACACGAGCTATGAGTATAGCCCTTAGTCGTGGCGCAAGTAACGGACGGAAGTTATCTGACCACGCAGCTTTTTGATGCAAGCAAGCTAGAGGAGAGGTGAATTGTCCCTTTTCCAGTCCGCCGTAACGAAGGCACCACAAAGCCATTTATGACATGTAATTGATGTAGTACTAGGGCGCTACGCCCCCTGCGCGCTCTGCGCGCCAACCACCACATAATCCAGGCCACTTACTAGTCGCTTCATTTATTGATAAAGAGCATTAAATAATAAGGCAGATGCCAATCAGTACACAACCTGAAGTACTTATTAGTTGCTTTATTTATTAATAGAATAAATAAAATAATAACGCAAGCACCAATCACCACACACCCTGAAGCGCTTACTGGCTACACTGTTAAATAATTAAAATGTTAAGTAATACTATAACCCAATGACCTATATATTGGCCTATAACCCAATGACCCGGGGTGCTTACTGGCCACTCAATTAATTAATAAAACATTAACCAATAACACAAGCGCCTATCATCCGGTGACCCGGAGCGCTTACTGGCCACTCCGTTGAATAAAAGATTGTTAATCAACAACACAAGCGCGTATCACCCGATGACCCAAGGCACTTACTGGCCACTCTATTAAATAATACAATGTTTAATAAGAACGCAAACGCCTATCACTAGGTGACCTTATGGACCATTTTAGTAACGAATAAAAAATCTCGAGAAATTAATTATTAACACATCAAGTACTTTATGTCATTTGGTGATAGTGGGTGCGTACGGTAATAATTTTTATTTAATTAATTAATAAAGTTTAATTTTTACCGCGGGTACCCAAGATAACCGAGTGACACGGAAAAATAGGCGTTTGGAACGTCAACGTCTTCGATGCAATACCAGAACACGTGTCTAGCCAGAGTACAATCTGCTCCAACATTTCAGAGCTTTGTGGCCGTTTTACCATCTGGCCTGGTGCTGTCAGAGGATTTTCTACTTTAAATACAAGCCATAGAAGATAGCCCGTATAAGTGTGGGCAGCTACAACATCCTCCTTCTTAGTGGTCGTACCAACAGCATAACTACAGAGAAGGTATTCTCCAGGCCCACTTTCTCGACTTACGATGAGCGGTTGGTATGCATATTCTTTGGTCAGTAGCGTACCTCCCTCCTGTACGGTCTCCGTACACAGAGACTCCAATATTAAAAGTCAATCTACCCGCAGCTAGCTCTCCATCATCAAGAATACTAAGGAATAACTGAAAATATCACCACTGGCCCATTTCAGGGCCGTTATAAGTATTTACGTTCCCTACTTAACCATTTATCACATCGGTTCTTTTTAGAGACACCTAAGTTGAAACTACCTTGCTAAAAAATACATTTTTACTACCATTCTTGGCAACGATTCGTCGAATAAAAGACTCTGTTAACTAAAAAGATGGCCACTATTAAACTAAATCAGTCAATCACTGGCAGACTGGCAGACACGAGCGGAGTGGTTCGTCGCAAGGCTGGGAACCCTGGTGACCGACAACCCTATACTACCCTCTCGACTCATAAGCATTAAACCAGAAACCAGAAATCACTGATCCTCTCCAAGGTCTGCGCTGGGAGAAACTAACAGCTATGAAGGAAAAATAAACTTGAGCCAACGGCATTTGGAGATCTTATAGATGAACTCTTGACGAACAAGAGCACTTTTGAAAAATGAAGCTACGTTACACCTAAACTTTTTTATGGCTATTTCACGAAAATACCTTTTTTTAGTTTTCTTACTGATTCGCGAAAAGTTTACAACCGATCTTGTTGAAATTTCGTGTGTATGATGAGGGCTATAATACTCCTACATTTAAACTTTTCATATTAATTAGAACGCGACCCGAGTGGAAACTGTAATATTGTCAAACCTTGCTGAACTTAGCCTAACTTTGCCAAATTCTGCCTAACTCTGCAAAACTCTGCCAAATTCCAGCGATTCGGACCTTTAGCAAAGTTTTGCAGCGTTTGGCAGAGTTAGATAGAATTATGCAGGGTTAGGCAGAGTTAGGCAAGGAATGGCAGAGTTATTTAAGATTTGGCAAATATAGGCAGTAACTTAGAAATTTAAGGCACATTTTGGCGAAGCTAAGCAACTTTATGCAAAGTTACGCAAGGTCAGTCAGATTAAGCTGCAAGGTAAGTCAGGCTGAGTTAAGAAAAATGAAAATTAATAATATTAGAAATAAAATTATAACCACTAGATTTGTTTCATTAAGAGGTTCCGAGCGCTCGAAGCGCTCAAAGTGCTTTGAACTCTAGTCCGAACACGCGTTTTTGCTCCGATCGTTCCGAGCACTCCAACTGTTCCACACATGCTCATAATCAGGCAACCCAAAAAAGCCGTAAGAGAGCCAGCTATGAATTATCTTAACCTCTTGTCTGTAGATAATTTACTTACACTAGATGAAAAGTAAACCGGGCACTACTACAGATTTTTTGGGTCACTTGGGGCAGTTGGAGCGCTCGGAGCAAGACCGCGTTTCCAGGCTAGAGTTCAGAGCACTCCGATCGCTCCGAGCGCTTGGAACCTGTTAATCGAACAAATCTACTATATTTTTTAATTTTTATTGATTTATTTATTTATTACCTCGTATTGACTCCCTTCATGGAGTTGGAGGAGAGGGCTGGCGCTGGCTGTCACTTTCACACGAAATTTTATGAAAACTAGGGTATAGTGTCGCTGGTGCCTGCCACGGGTACTATTTGCTTCCATAAGATTTAACATGGGTTAGGGATATGAAATAAGGGCAGCACGATGTTTGCATGGAGCTAATAAATGTGTTAGATGGCGGTTCTGTAAGTGTAAATATAAAAAAATCCAAAATATAATACATGTAATCCATACATAAATAAATATCTACGTTCATACACTTTCACACAGAACAGCATCGCACCAAATGGGACTAGCACATATTTTTTATAAGTAAATGAAAAAACTAATCTTCTTTATGTGTATTTGAGGTGATTACTTACCAACTTTTTTTTAGCACTAGAAATAGAATTTTTATGATAGTTATTAGATATTTCTAATACTCTTTCTGAGACAGAAAAAAATTGCTTAAAAAAATAATAAACGTTAATAGTATTCATAAATGTACAAAGTATTCTAGAATTTTTTTTTTTTTTTTTTCTAGAATATTCTTAGAATAATATAATTCTAGAATATTTATTTTAACAAAAGATATACAACCAATAAATATTTAAGATAACAGAAAAGAAATTATTTTATTGTTGAAACTACAACTAACGATTGCGGTATTATAACGAACGTACGCAAAATTAATTATGAAAGTTTTTAAAAAGTTTTTTGTTTTTTATTAAAAAGCTTACAAAATCTAATAGTTTTTTTTAAATGCAGGACACACGCATGTTTCTTATTAAAATTATGTCGATAAACATCAGAAAACGCATTTAAATGTCATATAATAGAACCTTCTATGTTATTGAGATCTTGTATACTATCGCAATTTGATAAGATAGTAGAAGATATTTATGTATTACTAACATTAAATTAAGGTGCGCTAAGCATATTATACTGTAACCGGTATATTAAAGTTTGAAGATAATATGATTGTAATGTATTCATTACATATTTACTAATAGCCCAATATACCAAGAACCCTATGAAAATCAAATATATTTACTTTTATGTATGCGATCGCACATGCTATATAAAAAAAATGTTTCAAAATTGGGTGAATGTTTTACTATAAGTTTAATACATTGATAGAAGATAGTGTGTGTTCACTCCTGCGCGTGTGCATGAATTGTAAATTTAACTATTAAACTTTAGTCTAGAACTGTCATAACTTTGTTTAATTCTGCTTAACTTTACCAAACTATACCGAAAACTGCCAAATCTTGCCTAAATTTTCCAAATCTTGCATAACTTTGCCAAACCTTGACTAACATATGTTTGTTAAACTTTGTCTAACTTGGACAAACTTAGCTGAAATCTGCCAAACTCTGCCTAACTCTGCTAAAAGTCTGAATCGCCGGAGTTTGGCAACATTTGGCAGAGTTTGGTAGAGTTTGCCAAAGATTGGCAAGGTTTGACAGTATTACAGTTTCCACTCGGGGAGTTAATTTGCAAAAATGGCCAAAAACGACATTTTTTTGCGACTTGAGAGAAAACGGCTGAACCGACTGGAGCGTGGCTTATCCCTATCCAAAATTTTTTTTTACTTCTTTTTTAAATTTCATTTTTTTTACGATTTTTAGTTTTTTTTTTTGTGTAGGCGCAAGAAACCTGTTTAAGCCACATTAACCTTTTTTTGCGAGGCCGTTGCTGAACTGTATAGGTGTTTGAAAGTAGTACAATTTGTTACAAATACAAAAAACTAGCGATAACAATTTTCTCGTGCTTTTATTAATTTTTCGATCTAAAAATCATACCATCGATCCCTATCAAAAACTTCAATGCTGAATCAATGCTGAATCAACATTGATTTTAGCGTTGAATGAACGCTGAACCAACGTTGAATCAACGTTGATTCCATGAATGACGGAACACTGAAATCAGTCGTAATTTACATTGTTGATTCAACACTGATTCAACGTTGAATCAGCGTTGATTCAGCGTCGATCAAAACGTTAAAATTAAATTTTAAAAAATTACAAAGTAGTATAGTAACATTTGGGGCAGATATATTGACGTTTATGGAGGTACTGTCCGTATGGTAACACCAAAACAGGGGGGTTCAGTTAATTGATGTTAAACTATATTGAATACGCATTACATTTTTTTATTATTAAATTAACGTTTAAATAAACACTGATTTAACACTGATTCAATGTTGAATCAGTGTTTATTCAACGTTGAATCATTGTTGAATCAACAGTGTAAATTACGACTGATTTCAGTGTTCCATCATTCATGGAATCAACGTTGATTCAACGTTGGTTCAGCGTTGATGTATCGCTAAAATTAACGTTGATTCAGCATTGATTCAGCATTGAAGTTTTTGATTGAGATATTTCTCGAAACTTACAAGGACTGCCGACGCCCAGACAGGGCTGTCAGTGGAAGCTAACTAAAACTTTTTAAACTTCTAATTTTAAAAAGCAACTTTTGTCAACACCCCTGCGCTCAGAACTGCAGCGACTGCAGCGTTCGTGTTTGTAGCAGAACAGCCTAACTGTAGTCCACAATGTACAGTGTCAACACCCTTAGCCATATTTACATTGAACGCATTGAACATACTTCTTCAAGTTTTATAAACAAGCATGGATGTCGGTTAGATTATTGAACGTTAGTTTACTGGATAATAGTGACTTAAAACAATTATAAGGAGATTCGTAGTGTGTTTGCCGTATAGTTAGCTGGCGGGACCGTAATCAAGAAATATTTATATAACTACTAATACAGCATCATTTAGTCCTATCCAGATTTGCAAATAATAAGATGTGGCAATATTCGCCACATGTGTGGGCAATATTTAAGCCATCATTTTCAGGGGTAGTACGGGGTATACGTTCGCGGGGACTGTCATCATCATCATCATCATTACCAATAAGCAGCAGTGACTTTATTTACAAAGATGTGGAAACTAAAGATCAGCCAGAGGTTTCTAAACTGCTTGATGATGCTGCAAGCTTTTCTGAAATTGGGAATGCTGAATGGGCCACAACGCCCTACCCTGCAAGTGCGATGACAGATCCTTTGGCAGGCTGCTCAAAGCCCAAGGTCGAGTCGTCGGAGAGGTCAATTATATTGTTTCCTGGACAGGGTACCATCAAAGTGGGTGATGTCAAACCGTATCTTCGATTCCCTCGTGTTAAGGAGCTCTATCAGATAGCAAGTGATATCTTAGGTTACGACCTTCTTAAAATCAGTATGAGGGGCCCACAGAACGTGCTCGATCGAACAGAATTCAACCAGCCGGCAACCGTTGTCAGTTCCCTCGCGGCTCTCGAAAAGTTACAGGAGGAACGGCCCCGAGCCGTTGAGTCCTGTGTAGCAGTAGCTGGCTACAGCGTTGGAGAGCTTACTGCTCTCATATTCACTGGGGCCATGCCTTACGAAGAAGGCATCCGACTTGTAGGTGTCCGAGCCGCCTCCATGCAGGCTGCCTCTGAAATCACTTCCCAGGGAATGCTGTCATGTTACTGCACACCAACTGCAAAAGTTGGAAGCATCTGTCAGCAGGCTCAGAAGTGGGCAATGGACATTGGGGCAGCACATCCTATTTGCCAGTACTTATTCAGTTTTGTTTATTTATTTTTTTTCATTTTTTACTGATATGTTTTTTTTAATTATTTTATTAACGTCACAACATATCAAAGTCTCTAAGAGCTACAAATGTTCTTCAAGAAATTAATAGCACATTGTTTTCAAGAGTACATTAGTGGAGAACACTTCTATTTTTTTGTACATTACTACATAAAAACAACGGTAATGTAATTATATTAAGAACTAAACTAGATAAATTTCTCCTTTTGAACAAAAAAAAAATTACTTATGTTGTATTACAGCAATATTCTTTTTTTACAACAATATTCTTATTTCTTTTTTTGAAGATCAGTTATAGCTGCGGCAATTATTTTATTAGGCTCCGTTTCTCTTCAAATTAAATGATGTAATGGGTTTCATCTTTCTCATACCATTTAGAGTGGCAGTCTACATGTACACACAAGGAAAAGTTTTTGGAGGTTGCAGTGAAGCCTTGCAATACATTGAAAAAAATTGCCGTGGTCTTGGCTTACGTCATTTGAAAAGGTTACCAGTAACTGGTGCGTTTCACACCCCTTTGATGGAAGGTGCTTTAAAACCATTTACCAAGGCCTTAATGGACACCCCATTGGGAGAGCCAAGTGCATATGTCTATTCTAATTTCTCTGCCTCAACTTATACTAATAATGAAAAACTTAACAAAAAGTATTTAAGTCGCCAAATTGTTTCTCCAGTTAAATGGGAGCAAATAATGCATAAGTTGTACGAAAGGCCAGAAGGAACGCAATTTCCTCGAAGTTTTGACATGGGCTCAAAAGGTACCTTGAAGACTATATTGAAAAACATAAATGCTAAAGCTGCTGACTCTTGTTACGTTTATTAGTCAAAAACTATTTGTTATACTTTGTTTTCCTAATTTTAATAGGTCAAAATAACTTGATATTTTGAAATAAACAATATAGTTTTTTTAGTCATATTATTACGCTAAGGTTCAAAAAACCCTTGTAATTACATAACATAATTTTTATAACTTTTTAAAAAATGTGTAAAATATGAGAAATTTAGTAATATGGATGTGTATGTATTGTATTGTATTGTATTGAATTTAATGTATTCCCATTGCAGGGTTCTAACAATTTCCTAATCACCACGTCTACCACCTCATCACTTTTTTTCCTCTAATTCCTCTTCTTTTTCTCCAAGTATGCGAGCCTTTTGCGCTGATTCCCATCATTACAAGTACTCGGATTTGAATTCTGGTCTACTTAGCGGATTGCAAAGCATGCTAGCAAGTGGTAATGACACTCATGACCCTTGTTTGCGGTACCTCTATGAATCTTTTAACTCATAAGTATGCTTATCATGTTATTTGAGAGTTCTCCAAGGAGTAAAGAAAACTAACAGTACTGTTTCTCTAGTTCTCAAGCGTAATGCGTAAGTGCCGTGCCGTCAGGACCATAAGTCAGTCAAAAATTTATAGCTATTAATATGCCTATAATTTATAGCTATAAATATAGCTATAACTACCTATAAAACAGCTATAATAATGTATAAAATTCAGCTATAAACTACAGCTGTAAATTTTTCACAAATAATGAATAAAAATTAGTTTAAAATCAGATTTTTCCAACATATATCGATCAGAACAGACGGTATCATCCGTGTGATAACAGTAAAACTGGGGGCCTGAAGTATTTTTGAATAAGTAGAAAAAAAAACAAGAAATATACAATTTTAAGTTTCTTAAAAATTGTTTAAAAATACTTAAGGCCCTAAGTTTTGCTGTTATCACACGGATGATACCGTCTGTTCTGATCGATATATGTTGAAAAAATCTGATTTTAAACTAATTTTTATTCAAAATTTGTGAAAAGATTACAGCTGTAATTTATAGCTATATTTATAGCTGAATTTTATACATTATTATAGCTGTTTTATAGGTAGTTATAGCTATAATTTATAGGTATAATTATAGCTATAAATTTTTAACTGAGAAGAAGAAATGAAAATGCTTTGACTTTTTCACTCCCCAGAATACGTATACAATACGATCAGCCAAAGTCACAAATAAGTTATTCAAGGTCAATAAAATTCAAAGACAAAGATATGGTTTTAAAATCCAGAAAAAATAATAATCCAATTTTATTACATCTCAGAATAATGCCATCAACTAAAAAAATCTTATTTTTTCTATGTCAAGATAATATTTATTAACATTAGATGCAGAGGTTGCATTCGAATAATATATTCCCTATCATATCTCCATTATATTCTCGACTGTAACATCTCTGTAAGAAGATCGTGTATTATCTTATCTACAATAATAATCGAAATTTTATTCGTCATAAGACACATCTACTAGAGCCGAAGTGTTAGCTTAAGTTGAAACTAATACCTCTACCATTTTACGAGTTCAAAAAGAACCGCGAAAATTTTGCGCCATTCTACAATGTAGAAAAGCATCGTGCGGCAATATCTGGAACTAAAACCTCTCCTGCGCGTCTCATGACGAATAGGTTATCTATTGTACACTCTCAGTGGAACTCTGATCTGTCCCGGATCCTATTATTGAACAGTACTTCACGCCATGGTTCCGAAATAGGGTCGAGGACAGATCAAAGTTCCGCTGAGTGTACATCATTGGTCAGAAAATTTAACTTCTGACTTTGATTGAATAATATAAATACAAATACACGCTCGTCAATTTTTATACAGCTCTATCATGTTAATTAACGTAAGAGTAATACCATTTAGTTTTTTAAGTCATTTTTTCGTTTTTTTCCGGCAAGTTTTTGATCGGGACAGAGACGTGTTCTCCATTTTTTGTCTCGATTTTTTTTTACAACGAAATTTGACACCTAGTCTACAAAACGTGATTTTATTCGATAACCATTTGTGTCCACGTTTTTCAATGAGACTACAGCTTTTGAGTTAACAAACATAAATGTCTTCCAAAGAGACTCATGCTCAATGAGATACATTCAATTATGCATTACAATTTTCAAAAAAATTTTAACGAATAAAACAGGTTTTGTGTTGCATAGGCTTTTTCCTGTATTTAAGTGTTTAATTTAGTTTTTTATTATTACTGAATAATAAAACCCGTTTTGAAAAAAGGCTCCAGTAGTATAGTCAGTGGAACTGTGTTCTGTCCCGGACCCTATTATTGAACAGTACTTCACACCATAGTTCCGAAATAGCGTCCAAGACAGATCAGAGTTCCACTGAGTGTACATCGTCAGTTTTAAAAATTAAACCCGTGCATTTTTTACGCACGTCAAACGCAAGAGTGCGAAAAAATTGCGTAAAACGTGCACGGGTCTGCTTCTCAAAACTTTCGCTGTGCAGCGACTAACGGAAGCGAGATAACGGAATTCTATATGTAATTATCAGAGAATATAAAATATACTGCCAGAAGAGTATATATTCTATATTCTCTAATCTGTAATTACTTCAGGAAAGCTATGAGGCAATACATGAAGCTTTTACATCAGGAGTTCTAGATATGAGTAATTCCACGTGGAAAAATACATAGGACAAAAATTGAAAAAAAAAAAAAAAAAAAAAAAAACTTTTTTATGTATAAATAACTGCAGAATTAATACCGTAATCAATCGTTTTACCATCCGGACGATAACTTCAAGTACCATTTCATGAATACAAAAAATTGAATAATCCCATTTCTTTATATTTAAGGGGGCTCCAGCGAGCACTGGTACCAACCCGAAAACTAATCGGTTAGTTGGTATCACTTCTGTGAGTATATATCTATATATACGTGTATGTATAAGCGAGCACCATCATCTATATATATGATGTGTCCGTACCTATGGTAAACAAACAGTAGCTTCTGTCACGTACAGAGCGTTTTATTTAGAATTAGTTTTTTTGTGTTATAAAAAATGAAAGAAATCACACATCACTGTAAGAGTCATCAAGACTTTCAGGATGCTGAAATGATTTTGCAACAGCAAAAAAGAAATAAAAAAGTAATTGATGATAACGAACAAAAATTAATTGTATTAAAATGTATTATTAATGATAAGATAATTTATAAAATGGCCAAAGAATCGATATCAATAGAAGTATTAGTAGATGCATATAAAAAAGATCCTACAAATGGCATCACCTCATTATTATCTATGAGTGTAAATAATAAAGTAAGAGTAATTTCAAATAAAAAAATTATTGACGCAATTTTTGATAAAATAAAAAATAATTGCAGTTAAAATTTTTCAATGTTCTATTTTATTTAAAAAAAAAATATGTGTAAGTAATCCATAGGAGAACACGATTAAAAAAGAGTTACAAATGACATAAAACTTATGTAACTACTTGCAGTGTAATTCTGAAATATTCAAAAGCGCGCGCCTTACAAACAACAAGATGGCATCCCATCATGACCCTGCTAATTCAATGACTTGATCAATACTTTACAAAATATCTCAAATATTTCCAGGGTTACCTATATTTTTGAAGGTACCATCTGAAAGCTGAGATGTTTTTCTATAAAACAGTTACAGTCCTGACATGTAACTCCTCAATTGTTGTTAGAAAATACCGATGTTTTCACGTCGCTCTATGAGAGGCTATGTATAATGTACGAACTTTGAGAGCAAATATCTCAAAATTTTCCAGGGTTAGAGGGGTAAATCAGGACACCGTTGGAATCAGCGTGTTTTTATCTATCAATTAAGCTACCTGTGACCTCCTAACTCCTCCCGCTGGAGCCCCCTTAAGCAGTATCATCTGAACCCCCTTTTGTAGTTATGATATGAATGGTAACACTTACTGTCAACAATAAATAACGCATTATGTTATTATGCCGTTACTTCTAGACGACAACATTTTTTTCTTTTGTTCAATTTGTAATTTAATGTGGTTTTTCAGATGAAATTACATATGTCATACCAATCCAAAACCCATTATGTATAGCCATCTTACTAATATATAATGCAAAGTCGCTAAAACCGTTGTAATCGCTAACCGCGAAAACTACTGAACCGATTTTGCTGAAATTTTGCGTACTGATTTTTCATGATTCCTATCATCATCCTATATGATATATATTATGATGGCTCTTCTTTCATGGTCAAGCGAAATAAATCGGTTTTTACCCTCGATCCCCAAAATAGACGAGCGCCACGGAAAAACAGGTGTTCGGAACGTCAACGTTTGCCGTGGAATACCAGGAAATGTTTTTAGCCAGAGCACAACCTGCTCCAGCACTTCAGAGCTTCATGGTCGTTCAACCATCCGACCTGATGCTGTCAGAGAATTTTCTACTTTAAATGAGAGCCAGGGAAGACAGCCCTGAAGAGTATGGGAAGCCCAGCCTCCTTAGTGGTCATCTCAATGGCATATCTACAGAGAAGGTATTCTCTAGGCCCACTTTCCTGACTACCGATGAATGGTTGGTTATCCGGGGAATGACCTGAATGCGAGATATTCTTTGGTCAGCGGCGTACTTCCTTTCCTGTACGGTCTCCGTATACAGAGACTCAAAGGATAAGTGCCCAGCTACCTGCAGCTGACTCTTCATCATCAATAATAACAAGGAATAGCTGCAAGTTTTACCACCGGCCCTTTTCAGGGCCATTATAAGTATTTACTTTCCCTACTTAACCATCAATCTCATTGGTTTTTTTAAGGGCCTTTTAAGTTTAAACTACCTTGCCAACTAATACATTTTTACTACGATTTCCAGAGACGATTCGTCAACTCAAAGACTATGTTAAGCCGACCACTATTAAACTAAGTCATTCACTGGCAGACGTCACGAGCAGAGTTGTTCGTAGCAAGGCTGGAAACCCCGGTGAAAGACGACCCTATATAACCCTCTCAACTTTAATCATTCAACCAGGTATCACCAGTTCTCTCCAAGGTCTGCGCTGGGAGAACCTAACAGCTATGAAAACAAAATAATAAACGTGAGCCAACAGGACAGTTACCAACGGGCAAGCATCATGAACCAACCTCCCTACCTTAAATCACCAAAACAATTGAGTCTAAAAAAAAAAGTGCTTTAGACACTGTCTTCGACGTTATACTAGGAGACGTTAGGGAAGAGTTCTACTACTAGCTCTAAAGCTTCAAACCCTGAGGTATCTAGGCAGTGACGTTTGCTGGAAACTTTGGTCAAGAAAGACTTTACTTAAGAAGCTCACCGGTCCTTTTCAGGTTCATCGGACGTCGAACTACCTTGCCAACAAGTATATTACAACCTAATAAAGTTGAAAAAAAATAGCGACCAAGTCACCCCTCGCTGTGCAAACTGCAATGGCGAACACCGCGCCTTCTACCGGGGTTGTCCAAAAATCCCCCAAAAAGGAGCTCATGCCCCCAAGAAAAGTACTGCCCCTCCTCCCCCTTTTGGGAGAGCTCCCCCTCGGACAACAGCCCAAGGCTCAAACATCACTCGCCCGGGGATGTCATACGCGAAGGTGGCATCCTCTCAACAACATCGAACAGGAGCCCCTCCCCCGACTCCCCTGCTCAACACACCCCCGACCACCGAGACAATCCTCCACTCAATAATGACCTTACTGACTCGCCTCAACCAAAGGGTGTCCGGACTAGAGGGAAACAGAACAGTAGCACGATAGATAAAGACTTCACACTACTCAACTGGAACGCAAACAGCATTACACACAAAACGACTGAACTTGTACACGTACTTCAGACCAGAAACATAGACGTTGCATGCATAACCGAGACACACCTAGACAACACAAAGTCACTGTACATACACAACTACACGGCCCACAGAAGAGATAGACGCGACCAATCACATGGCGGAGTGGCTATCCTTGTACGCAAGGGCATCCGCCATCGAGTCATCAGTACGGACGCTGCCAACTGCGAAGCAATTGGAATCGAAGTATATACCACTACATCCTCTTCCATTAGAATCATCTGCCTCTATTCCCCTCCCACGGTTGATCCTACCCTCCAATGCATAAACTCTCTGTTTGACTCCAACATCCCTACGATCGTGGCTGGCGACTTGAACGCCAAGCAGAAATCGTGGGGGTGCAAACACGAGAATCCCAAAGGACGCTCCCTTCTCAAACACTTGCGTAACCTCAACATCAATATTGAGGTTCCGAGCGAACCAACTCACTATCCAAGCTCCCCAGACCAGGACCCCGACATTCTAGACATATTCCTAACGAAAAACTTGACCATCCCCACGGAACCAAGAACTTCTCCTGACCTCCCCTGTAACCATAACCCAGTCTACCTAGATATCCCTAGATCCCTTCTCACCATACCCGTCACCACCAGCCGCATAGACTGGGTCCACCTTGCGTATAACCTCGAATCCTCTCCATTCAAATGTTGCCCCATTAGGTCCCAAACGGAACTCGACATAGCAGTATAGACGAACTCACTGACGAACTCACTGACGAACTCAACAGTTGCACACACAAAGCCACCACAACAACCACAGCTCCCCAACATACACTCAAACTCCCCCGCGACCTCCTGCGCCTCATCAAGGAGAAGAAAAGAGTCCAGAAACTCTGGCAAAAAAGGAGAACCCCAGAACTTAAAGTTCACCTTAACTCCCTTGAAAGGGAAGTCAAATCCCAAGTCTTCGAATTCCGAAACAAGGAATTTAACAAATTCATAGCCGAGGCAGAGTCCCACCCAAGAAATGCTTGGAAGGTCGTTAAAAATCTCCGTAACAAACGGCCTTCCCTCCCCCCCCTTCAACAAGGGAACAAACTCTACTCGCTAGATTCGGACAAAGCAGAGATCTTTGCAGATTCGCTGCAAAATCAATGCTCCCCCAACCTCAGCGCTGAAGAACTAGCGCAGGAACACGCGAGGATCACCCACACGGTGCAGCAACAGGTCCTTGACAATCCAGATTTCGAACACTGCACACCCTTCGAAATCAGAGGCATCATCCGATCCCTAAAAACTCGAAAAGCCCCTGGCAGTGACGGTATCTCCAATAGCGTCCTGAAAATCCTCTCTCAAAAATTCATCACGGCGATTTGCAACATCACCAACGCCGTGATGCGCCTTCGTTATTTCCCAATTGCGTGGAAGGTGGCTACGGTCATCTGCCTCCCGAAGCCGGGAAAACCCCTCAGCAACCCCGCGAGCCACAGACCCATCAGCCTACTCTCATCGCCCAGTAAAATCACTGAAAGCGTCATTCTTACCCGCCTAAACAAGCACGCCACGGAAAATAACATCTTTCCAGACGTGCAGTACGGTTTTAGAGCCAGACATTCGGCAGTTCACCAGCTTCTGAGAGTCACCGAAGACCTCTCCGATAGCCTCATCCACAAAAACTTCACCGCGATAGCTTTCCTAGATGTACAGCAGGCCTTCGACAGAGTTTGGCACGAGGGCCTCCTGTACAAGCTTATACAGTTAGGATTTCCACACTACCTCATAGGCACCGTCAAATCTTACCTCTCGGACAGATTTATCCGCGTTAAAGTAGGCGACTCCCTCTCCGACCCCCGTCCAATAACCTCCGGAGTCCCCCAAGGCTCCAAACTTTCACCCACCCTTTTCAACATATTTTGCCACGACCTGCCCCAGCGCGAAAACATCAACACGTACGTCTACGCAGACGACGTCGCGGTCAGCTGTACGTCAAAACAACACTCTCGGTGCACCACCCTTCTAAACGAGCACATCATCACTCTACTCAACTGGTATAGTCTTTGGAAACTGGTCGTCAATGAGGCAAAGACTATAGCCATGCTCGTCTCCTGGAAAAATCCCAGGAAGAAATTGCAGAAGATAAGGGTCAACGGAGTAGATATCGACTGGAGCTACTCCGCCAAGTACCTTGGCGTAACGCTAGAACGTCGACTCACGTACGTTCGGCACATCAACAGCACCCGCGGAAAGGCATATGGAGCCTTCGTGCAACTAAAGCCCTTCTTCAACAACAAAGCCGTCTCCCAGAAGACCAAGCTGCGCACCTTCAACGCCATCATCAAGAGCATTAGCACCTACGCGATACCAACGTGGGGCGCTGCAAAGGGAAACCGACTACAGGGCATCCAGGGCCCTTTCATGAAGATTCTGAGGTCGGTCCTGGGCATTCCGTGGTACATCAGGAATACCCAGATTATCAAGGAGTTAAACATCGTCCCTCCAATACAAGCAGCCCCCGTCCTTGCGTCTAAAATCCGCGCCTCCATTACGGACCACCCAAACCCCACCATCGCCGCACTCGCGAACCTCCAACCCGGTCGCTTCGACCTCATAAGACGTCCCTGCGCTCTAGTACAGAACCCCGAGGACCTTCAATACACTCTAGGTCTTCAATCTCCCCTGCTTCCCTCGGATGCATCATCTCCATCTCCATGATCTCGACGAAACGAACGCGACTTCAATTCGTGCGCTCCCTTCAGGAGCACCCTTCTATCCGCCGTATCCTCTACGGCCTCAACCCTATACAACACTCACACTAATCACAAGTACGCTTTCAATTACACAATACCCAGCGGACTCACACATCTACACACACACATACAATAACACAAAATTTAAACTTATTCTCTAACTCTACTTATTCCGGCGCAAGCCAAGATTCGAGCTTCGCCCAGATGCGTAAGTGCCCCCTCCTCTCATCTCTTCGAGAGCGAGTCGGCCTCCGAAATTCTCTGTTATTTTCCTTTTCTTTCTTCTCCTATGCCCTTTTGTCTTCTAGGGAAACTGGTTCTCACGGACCTGTCCCATGCGGGGAGGTTAGTTTTTAGTCGGTAGGCACACCGGGTGAATCCGACACTACCACCGGATTAGCTGGGGTGTCTATGAAGATTTTCCCCTCCCCGCTCCATCAAACAAAAAAAAAAAAAAAAAAAAAAAAAAAAAATATAGCCTTTAGGGCTCACAAGAGTCTCAACTATGCCAAAAGTCACAAGAAGGCAAATTGGAAGATAAACTTCAAATCCTTCTTATGAATACAATTTTAGGCGTCAAGAAAATGACAAAAGAATTTATTAAGTGAAAGATCAGCTTTTCACCATAACCCTCATAGTAATCTCTTGAATCTTTTAGATTTGTAAATAGGTAGAAAATGTGTTTGTATTTTTATTGCGATAAATAACGTAAAGATTAAGCTCCAGGACTTTGTTGCTGTGGTAATAAAGTTGCGAGATAAGAAAACAAAATTTTTTTTTAATTTTAATTTTTTTGTGAGTTTTAAATCTTTACAGCTTTAAAAAATAGCTTTTTTCGCAGATTATACGGGAGAATCTGCAAATCAACGGCCCCTTATGGTCAATGATTAATTATTTCATGGACAAAGAGTGCACGGTACTTTTCAGCATAATTATATTATTTTAATTTTTACAGCTTATTATTTGGCCAAATAATAATAACTGTATGGATTCCGAACCAGTATATTTTTAATAAGAAGATTTTTGAGATTTTGAGAAGTGTCAGAACTAAATGTATGATTTTTCACTGAAAACGTTTCACATTACATATCAACACACTGCGGTATTCCATTGAGTGAGTCTCGGACGAAGCCGAGACGGGGGGGGGGGCGCTAGTATGTAACATATGTAACACCACATGTAATTTCCAAAGTAATTACACATACAATTTCGTTATCCTTTTTTCAGGTGGAATTTGTCTGAATCAAGTGTCAAAAGTGTTTAACTTATGAGGTATACCGATGTGTATTAAAATGAGTTGTTTAAATCATCATTATTCTAAAATAGAAATACCCTTTGCATCCATAAAATGATGAACTGAGGGTTTCTCGACCGTTGGTCAGCCTTATCTAACCAAAATAAGAATTACTGTTATTTTGCAACATTCGCTGGGTGCAGGCGTTGAAGGGGATATCCGAAACGATCTAAGCGTCCATGGTGAGAATTTAGTGCAACTCGGGTGCCGAAGCATGCAGACGATGGATGCCATCAACGTGTGCATACATATATTTGTCAAGTAACCCTAAAATTGTTCTGACCTGCAAGTTTTCCCTCTTAGCTGTGGTCTGTCATCTGTACATTTTGGTGACCACCCGATCGAAAATCGTAACGTGGTTGTAACGGAAGCCCATAGCATAGCTAGGCCCCCGTTACAGCCACGGTACGATTTCCGATCGGGCAAGTTTCACTTTTTCGTCGCTATCAGCGTTGTGTTAGCCGGATTCAACATCAGAACTTTTTCCCTAGATCGTATATATAGCTATATATAGCTATGCGATCTAGGGAGAATGTTCCGCCGAGCAGACAGCAGTAAGGGCTCGGGCACATGGAACCGCGTAAAGCGTAAAGCGTATTGCGTAAAAGTAAGGAAAGTTAGGTGTAAGCCGCTTTGTGGTCACATAGAAAAGGCGTAAAAGTCTCGCGTACCACGTAAGTGTAAAGTAGAGGGGAGTTGACCAATCTGCTGTCTTATCAACAAAAAAAACTTTCGAAGTTCTCAACGCAAGTGAATTCTAACCTGCGCAATGTAAAAAAAAAAGTTTTCAAGTATATACTTCTTTTTATTTGAAAGCCGTTAATACATTTCTTACAGCTTAATCATTACACTTCTCACTTTTTCTTTGCGATATTGGGTCATTGCATAGGTCGTACAGACTTTCCACAGTTTGCCCAAAGTTTTTACGATTTATTTTTCATCCATGTCAGAAATTCGATTAATTATACAATTAATACTGTAATTGTTGTTGTTAACATTAGCTGCTGACTGTATTTACAGGTTGCATACTTTATTTTCGCGTAAAGCGTACTTTACCTAAATTTCCCTGATCCTATAATTTTACGTGATACGCGATAGGCTTTACGCGGTTCCATGTGCCCGAGCCCTAAAGGGGCATTGGTACCCACAACCACAACGCGCGAAAATTAAAAATTGTAATATTAATAACGCAAGCGTCTATCACCCAATGACCCGGGGCGCTTACTGGCCACTATTAAATAATAAATTACACAGGTCAACATGGTTTTGTTATGAGAAAGTGAAGGGTCATTTTGGAAGTAATTTTATGTGTAGAATCAGAATCTGGCATCCGAATCGCTTTATCACGTCAGGATTTTGAGATATCTTAACCTAAAAGTGCCAAAATCGCGATTTTTGGCTATATTTGAGGTTATGTAGCATCGCAATATTCTTTCTTCTCAAAAATCCACCAATGACACTGTAAAGTAGAAGTCGTGTTCTTTAAAATGCCGTTGAGTTTACTCAAATAGCTTATTTCTACATTGAGATATTCCATTTTGAAGTTTTTGAGTTTCATGTTTTTCGTTACTCTTGAAATGTACATATGATTCTACGGTTTTTAATATTGAAATTGGATACTCATGTTGATTTTCTAGATCCTACATTTTTATTAATTTTTTTTTCATCGATAGGTTCTTTAAAACCAAAAATTAATAAGCATTACGTTTCAGCACCCAAAACCATCAAAACGGCCTAAAAGTATTGTAACTCCTGACTTTCTACATATTTCTGTATAGTTTTATCTAAATAGGTTTAGTAATGTGAGAAAAAATTTTACACAAACTTATAACAGAAAGAACCACCCATGAGCACCTGAAAGGGGGGGGGTGCAAAGGGTGTGAAAGTCACCAAAATCGATCTAAAAGTATTGTATATTTTGATTTTCCTCATGAGGAAATATATACATATGCATATTGTAACGTTTGTCCTTTCGCATAATTTCTTTTACCTAAATTTTACCCCAAATCCACAAACGCACAAACCCCACATAAATCCTAACCCCACAAATCCACAAATTTACTGGACAGTTTTGGACGGTTATTTTTAAGTTCAGGATTCGTCAATGGAATATCTCAATGCATAAATAAGCTATTTGAGTAAACTCAACGGCATTTTAAAGAATACGACTTCTACTTTACAGTGTCATTGGTCGATTTTTGAGAAAAAAAATATTGCGATGCTACATAACCTCAAATATAGCCAAAAATCGCGATTTTGGTACTTATAGGTTAGGATATCTCAAAATCCTGACGTGATAGAGCGATTCGGATTTCGGATTATGATTCTACACAAAAAATTACTTCGGTAATGACCCTTCACTTTCTCATGACAACTCAAACCACTTTATTTGCAGACCTGTGTTATCAATCACTTACAAGAGCACCAATTAAAAAGATATTTGTCGTACTAGACAACCAATCGAAATTTTGAATTGCTAACATATGTTATCAATTAACTTTTTATTATTCAATAGTGTGGCCAATAAGTGTCCTGGGTCATCAGAAAATAGGTGCTTTACTTATTTATTGATAATTATTTATTTGCAAGATTTGCAATAAGCGCCCCGGGTTAAGAGGTGATAGGCGCTTGTGTTAATTATTAATAACTATTTATTTGATAGAGTGGCCAGTAAGCGCTTCGGGTCACCGGGTGATAGGCGCTTGTGTTATTAATATTGCAATTTTTAATTTTCGTGCGTTGTGGGTACCGTGAACCGTCTTTGGCAATGCTCGACTTGGGCTATGTATATTGCGTAGGTCACGTGACGTTCACGTAGGCTTGTTGATTCTCATCTACATGCTTGTGTATACACTTTTCATCTTAAATCAGATTGAACACTAAATGTTTTTCTTTGTTTGAACTATTTTTGAAATTTTCACTAACGTTTCCTCCGAAATATCTGGCTTCAAATCAAAACTCATCCAACGTTTGAGACTAGAATAATGAGAAAGATTGTTTTAATATTCTTCTCTGACATACAGTTATATGTTTCTGGAGAGTAAGAATTCAAAGTTAATACATTTTCTCAAGATTTTTAGTAGATACATGTTTTGTAGACTTCTCATACCCATCTGAAAGACATTTGTAAGAAATTTGAGAGGTTAAATTCCTTATATTTGAAATAAACAAGATGTCTACACGACATCTATACTTACAAACTATCTTGAAAAATGTCTTCTGTAAGATTACTATACATAGTTTCAACTTTTTCTGTAAAATTAATAATTGTAATTAAAAGGTTTTTTGATATAAAAGGCAGAGATTTCTATAAAAATATTCTGTTTCGCTTTTCAGTGACGACATTGTAGCTTCAGATTTGCCCAGAACGAACTTTCAGGATTTCTTGGTATTATAAATATTCAGAAAACACAGTTGTTAAATTTAGTGTTGTTTTAGTGATTCTCTTCAAAATTTGCAATAATTCAAAAACTTTTAAAAGTAAAAAAAACTGATTGTTACAATCTAACTTTATTGAATATAAAAAACAACGGTTTCATTCCCATATGTACAGTTTGATCATTCAAATTAGAGTTAACATGGGTTATAATAAGTTAGTTTTACATTAATATTGTCGATTGCAAAACCTGCTAGAAGATTTTTACTCCTGAGTTTCTCTACTAAAGTACTATAACTATTTACTTTTTTTTTCAATCTTGAACATTTCTGTCTGAAAATTTTACTTTCTTCATTTTGATGAGCTACATGCTTCAAAAATTTGTGCCAATCATGATCAGAATTGAAATTTTGGCGCGTAAAACATTCTTTTTCAGTATTTGAGATATTGACAAAAATCTTGTCATCGTCAGATACAGGACGGGTGTACTTCTTCTGTCTGTAAATTTTTGCAATGGATAAAAATATTATTCTTAAGTGTTAGAAGTCTTTGTATAATTTTTTTGAATAAAAAATTTAACCTTTTTACTGGAGACTGATAATTACTAGATGCTGCGGATTTCTTTTTTCTAGAGAATTTTTTTATTGATTCTGCATCACTTGATCTATAAAAAAAGGTTGTCACATGTCAAGTTATCAAAATTCATAATTAAAGAATGTTCTTTCTAATTATCAATTACTATAATAGTATATATAATATAGTTATTTGTTATCACTGATGGAAGAGAAAGTAGCAAGTAGTTTTGCACAGATTTTTTTTGCTTTTGGAGTGGAACAAGTAAGTCAAATTTCTCATCATTGATTGAGGAATTTAAAAAATAGTCTGTTATTTTAAATAATTACCTTTCATCTGAAGGTGATGAAAGAACTTCATCACAAGAAAAATCATCGTCACTCGTGCTTGGATCTTTTTCAAGACTTTCAGAGGAACTTGTTATATCATTGCTGATACTACTTCCTGTAGTACTTGAATCTTCTTGCTCGAATGTTTGTTTTGATGATAAGTCATTACGATTTGAAGGATCACTTACAGACACATCATGTATTACCCGTTTAGGCACAGCTGTTGAAAGTAGACGTCGGCGGGTAGTATATCCATCTGTATCATGATATTCGCTTTCAGAAAAGTGATCACCACATATGACAGCTCCTTTGTAACAAGATTCCTTGCCTACGATTGAAAGCCACTCTTTCTTTCTTTCTGGGTCTTTAGGGAAACTGCAAAATTAATGCTTATGACGAAAAAGTATTTTTATGCACAATTCATTCTAATAATGTTTACTTACACATGAAATGCTCGCTTTTTGGAGCCGTCGTATTCAACACCACACATAAAACAAGTTTTTGGCATTTTGTTTGCATAAAATTTAGTAGTATAAACAATGGTAAATAAGGTTGCTTATTCCATTTTAGTATTATTCTATCCAGGTTTAGTTAAGGCACAAACAGTAAGTTCAACAGTGAACAGTGGTCAGTAGTCTACTTTCTACTCTTCATCATAGACATATAAGAAATAGACTGCTCGTTCTCATGTACGGCGCTGAAGCACAAGTAGAAAGAGACTAGAGACGCAACATTGAACGTGTATATCTGTCTCTCTCGCCTTGGTTTACTGATCCTCACCGTTGGCAATGTGCGCGAGAAACAGGTATACACGTTCGATGTTGTGTGTCTTTCTACTTGTGCTTCAGCGCCGTACATAAGAATGAGCAGTCTATTTTTTACATGTCTATGGATCAAGGCTCCCAGATTTTAGGGAGTTCGCCGCATGCGCAGTGCGCAATCACCCTTTCTCTATAGAGCAAGCTGGAGCGGGAGAGTCCCCCTACCCGTACCTTTAACCTAAGCCCCGCCCACTTCTCACAACTTAAGTATGACATCTTGTCTAGTAGGAGTACAATCGACGATAGCCGCGCGGGCTAAGTCTTTTGCCCCAGCCAAACTTGCCAGCTTTCGAATCTCTCTGATGATTTTTTTTTTTTTTTTTTTTTTTTTTTTTTTTTTTTAATGTACGTTATACATAAAGTGTTACAACACGTTTATGTAAATAATTATATGTATAACGTTTTAATACTAAGACATAATTTTAAAAAATACTATGTACAAGACAAGGTAAGTAAAATTATAAAACAAAATATTCGTCACTTATTAAGGAAATAAAAACATTATTATTTTGTGAGTTAAGTGTCGAATTATGATAATTAAAGTATTATTTAGTATTTAAAAATTACCAAACGACACGTCTTGATCATTGTTAATTTAATTCACTATTACATTATTATGGTCGGTAAGCAACACTGTTTAATACATTAATCTGTCCCGAATTGCACGACCTTTTTTTTGATTCGTGTATCATTAATAACTTACTTCGCTACAAGTATTTATTCTTGGAAATACGTCTCGTCGAAAAATATGGATTGCCATAAAAGCTCATGCTGCAATTTCTCAATATTTTTCTATATGTATCCTAAAATCACTCGACAAAAAATAGTGAAAAAATTCATGCTGATTTCAGACAGTATAATTAATAAAATATATGAATTTTTAGTTGTTGTTTAATAAGTAAACAACTTTTTTTTCGCTTAGAGTATGTTTATTACAGCACGCTCTCTCTGTAGTTTCTCCAGGCTTGAGACCGGCACATTTACTGTGGCCACATTACGCGCGCGGTAATTTATTTACATTCACGTTCGAAATTAAGAAAAAAATAAATAAATAAAAATAAAGAAAACAAGGACTAGGCAACAAAATTAAGAAAATCATTTAACATAAGTTGCAGGGTTAATTGACGTCAAGGTAGCAACGTTAGAACCATTATTCTTTTCGTAAACATTTTAAAACTGGAATTAAAGTTAGTCAACAAAAAATAGTAGTGTAGATCATATGTATTGTACGCTGTAACGTATTCTGCAGATGCGAAACTTTAACGCATATACTTTGTTTTCAAGGCTGTGAACTACTGGTCTTGTTTACTTTTTGCGCGTATTCAGCGTGAATCCTTGGCTCGTGGACTCGCGCGCACTTGTTTTTTTTAATGTAATAGTGAATTAAATTAACAATGATCAAGACGTGTCGTTTGGTAATTTTTAAATACTAAATAATACTTTAATTATCATAATTCGACACTTAACTCACTAAATAATAATGTTTTTATTTCCTTAATAAGTGACGAATGTTTTGTTTTATAATTTTACTTACCTTGTCTTGTACATAGTATTTTTTAAAATTATGTCTTACTATTAAAACGTTATACATATAATTATTTACATAAACGTGTTGTAACACTTTATGTATAACGTACATTAAAAAAAAAAAAAAAAAAAAAAAAAATCATCAGAGAGATTCGAAAGCTGGCAAGTTTGGCTGGGGCAAAAGACTTAGCCCGCGCGGCTATCGTCGATTGTACTCCTACTAGACAAGATGTCATACTTAAGTTGTGAGAAGTGGGCGGGGCTTAGGTTAAAGGTATGGGTAGGGGGACTCTCCCGCTCCAGCTTGCTCTATAGAGAAAGGGTGATTGCGCACTGCGCATGCGGCGAACTCCCTAAAATCTGGCAGCCTTGCTATGGATCCACCTGGCTCACAGTCATAGAATGAGAAAATGTAGAGGGTATTCCAAAAGGCAGACTGCGCGGGCGCACACTTTTAGAGCGTTACAAAATCAGCGATGGGATATTTTCATATTTTTCCGGCCAGATTTGGGAATTCTCTAGGACCCAACCTCTCTGACGTGGGAAATCACTAGATCAAAAAAAAATTAGTACCAAAGGTGACGCGCGAGATTCAAATAAGGTCCAATAACACAAGCATCCATCACCTGATGACCCGGGGCGCTTACTGGCCACTCTGTTAAATAAATAATTATTAGTAAATAACACAAGCGCCTATCACCTGATGACCCAGAACGCTTACTGGCAACTCTGTTACATAAATAATTATTAGTAAATAACACAAGCGCCTATCACCCAATGACCCAGGGCGCTTACTGGCCACTCTTTTAAATAAACAATTATTAATAAATAACACAAGCGCCTATCACCTGATGACCCGGGGCGCTTACTGGCCACTCTTTTAAATAAATAATTATTAATAACACAAGCGCTTATCACCTAAATACCCGGGGCGCTTACTGGCCACTCTGTTAAATAAATAATTATTAATAAATAACACAAGCGCCTATCACCTGATGACCCAGGGCGCTTCCTGGCAAAACTGTTAAATAAATAATTATTAATAAATAACACAAGCGCCTATCACCGTATTACCTGGGGCGCTAATTGCAAATCTAGTAAATAAATAATTATTCATAAGTATGTCAAGCACCTTCTTCCTGAGGATCCAGGACACTTGTTTGCAACACTATTAAATGATAAAAAGTTGATCGATAACATATTAATTATATCACAATTTTGATTGCCTATCTAGTACGACAAAGATCTTTTTAATTAGCGCTCTTGTAATTACTTGATAATTTATTATTCAATAGTAGCTAGTAAGCGCCCCGGGTCATGAGGTGATAGGCGCTTGTGTTATTATTAATTGATTATTTAACAGAGTGGCCAGTAAGCGCCCCGGGTCATTGGGTTATAGGCGCTTGTGTTATTTATTAATAATTGTTTATTTAGAAGAGTGGCCAGTAAGCGCCCCGGGTCATCAGGTGATAGGCGCTTGTGTTATTTACTAATAATTATTTATTTAAAAGAGTGGCCAGTAAACACCCCGGGTTATTAGGTGATAGGCGCTTGTGTTATTTACTAATAATTATTTATTTAACAGAGTGGCCAGTAAGCGCCCCGGGTCATTGGGTTATAGGCGCTTGTGTTATTTATTAATAATTGTTTATTTAAAAGAGTGGCCAGTAAGCGCCCCGGGTCATCAGGTGATAGGCGCTTGTGTTACTAATAATTATTTATTTAAAAGAGTGGCCAGTAAACACCCCGGGTTATTAGGTGATAGGCGCTTGTGTTATTTACTAATAATTATTTATTTAACAGAGTGGCCAGTAAGCGCCCCGGGTCATTGGGTGATAGGCGCTTGTGTTATTTACTAATAATTATTTATTTAAAAGAGTGGCCAGTAAGCGCCCCGGGTCATCAGGTAATAGACGCTTGTGTTATTTATTAATAATTGTTTATTTAAAAGAGTGGCAAAAGTTAAAATTTTGTGCGCTTGAACCTTGAACTACTGGGGTCGTACCATGTAACTATTTTTCAGTACATCGACCCATGTTATAACATAGGCCTGCAAAGCAAAAAAAGTTATATGGTACGGCCCCTGCTCTAACTTATGGGACACACCGAGAGACAGGATGTACCGGAACTCGGACTCTCTCTCGCGTCTGGTATCATAATGCCACTATATACCTAGTGGTCTTATACTAAATGAATTGAAGGTTATACTGCTCATATACGTAAACAACGAAATAAATCATGAAAAATAAAACTTATTTGTTGCTGTAATGTGCGTATAGGGAGTTGGGAACTCGAACACTATTTGGTTTGCTCTAATTAAGTTTAATTAAAACGACATTTTATTCGAGGTTGTGCAAAGTAAAGAAGAATTCTGAATATCTCACTTATACTCTCCAAGGCTGAGTAAATAAACATTGATCTTGAACGTTTACTGATCTTGCATTGTATATGTATATAAATATGTTATATCAAGATCTTCGATTTCACAGCAATATAGTGATGACCTCTGCAGTAGTAAGCGGACGCAACCTGTTGCAGCCGTCTGGATTACAATGTAAGGACCTGCACGAGTATCTCAAGTCAAGGTCACCAGAGATGCTAAATCGGCTTTATGGAAATCCACCGATATGTTTAGCTGTGTATCGCGAGCTCCCCGAGATAGCGCGACACTATGTGATGCGGCTGTTGTTTGTCGAGCAGCCGGTTCCCCAAGCTGTGATAGCTTCTTGGTGCTCAAAGCTTCATGTCGACGATCACCTGGCCGTCGTTCAAGCCCTTAATGAGCTTAGCATTTGGAAGGAGGCTGCTATCCCTGGTGGTCTGCCTGGATGGACCCTTAACCATTCTCTCCGTAAAAACCTCAAGATCGTTTTACTAGGAGGTGGCGCGCCATGGACCATGTCCAGCCAACTCGAAACAGACAGTAAGCCCCGGGACGTCGCCTTTCTTGACTCATATGCCCTCGAGAGGTGGGAGTGTGTCTTGCACTACATGGTTGGCTCTCAGCAGCAGGAAGGTAGGCAGACAGACAGACGATGTGCTCAGTTTTTGGTGCATACTTATTAGATAGGTATGGGGTAGCTTTAATCCCATGCAACAGTTTTTGTTAGTAGTTTGCTAGGTAATTGTTCACGTCTAATTTGATGCAACAGGCATATCTGCTGACGCTGTCAGGATATTGCTGCATGCTGGTCTCATGAAACGTGATGAGGATGATGGCAGTCCCATCATTACGCAAGCTGGCTTTCAATTTTTACTGCTAGATACTTCAGCTCAGGTGAATAATCTGCATAACTAATCGTCTTTGAGTACTGTTCGTTAAACAGGCATTTTACCTATGGTTTCATTTTTTTGCTACTTTTTCTCTCTTCCCTTCTAAGGTTTGGTACTTTATTCTGCAATATCTTGATACTGTGGAAGCTAGGGGCTTAGACTTGGTTGAGTGCCTGACTTTCCTTTTTCAACTGAACTTTTCTACTCTTGGCAAGGATTACAGCACACAAGGCATGTCAGACGGCCTTCTGACGTTTTTGCAGCACTTGAGAGAATTTGGTCTTGTTTACCAACGCAAAAGAAAAGCGGGACGGTAAATTTTTTATTTTCCTCTAAAAATTAAAATCTGAGATGATTGATTTTTATATTGACGAAATTTGGTCCATAGATTTTATCCCACTCGCCTGGCATTGAATATTGCAACTGGTCAGAATAAACCACTTTCACAAGATTTGGAAAAAGAACGTTATGTCATTGTTGAAACAAATTACAGGGTGTATGCCTACACGAATTCAAACTTACAAGTGGCATTGATTGGTTTATTTTGTGACCTACTTTATAGGTGATTTGACGTTGTTCATTGACATCTTTTATTATTTAATGGCCACTCTATGTGATTGCTTTTTACAGATTTCCAAATCTTGTAGTAGCAGTATTAACTAGAGAGTCCATTCGACGGGCCCTTAAAAGTGGTATTACTGCTTCTCAAATTGTTGGATATTTGAATCAACATGCACACAATAAAATGATTGAGGCTGGGCCTCCACCTCTTCCCCCAACAGTTGTGGATCAAATCAAGCTTTGGGAAAATGAAAGAAACCGATTCATATTTAACGAAGGCGTTTTGTACAGTCAATTTCACTCTCAAACAGACTTTGAAGTTCTTAGAGATCATGCATTATCTTTGGGTGTTTTAATTTGGCAAAGTGAAAGGTAAATTATAATAGAAATGTTACCATAAAATATGTGACGTTACTGAACGAAATATTAATTTCAGAAAACGAACGATGGTTGTGACAAAGGCTGGCCATGACGACGTGAAAAAGTTTTGGAAACGATACAACAAAGGAGCTAATTAAGTCATTCATGTAAATACGTATTTTTTGTGTAAATATGCTTTGTACAAGCTAATGTAGCTAATTACATTTTGTACGTATGTAGTATTAAATTTTTATACCAAATATCAAATAAAGTTCTTGTAAAATATAAATACAAAAATGTTGTGCGAACTTCTTCTTAGTAATAGTAAAACAGTTTATGTAGAAAATATCCTTTATTAATTCTAAAAAAAAAAAATTTACATTCACAATTTAAAATAGTATTCATATTTGAACTAAAATCCCGAAAATTCGAACCAAGCGTTCTAAAAATCTCGCTGGTTGGAAAGTCACTTAACGTTGTGGGGCAGCTTTTGGTTTAGGCATTTTATTCAGTAAAGCCTGAATTTCTTTCTTTTCATCATAAGTTTTCCATAATTCATACAAATTAATAATATACCTGGCTATTTCTTGAATTTTTTCCATATCTGCATTAAGTTCAGCAAACCATGACTTAAGATCTTTTTGTAATATTACACAAGCTATTTGTAAACAGCCTGAAACATAAAAATTTTTCTGTAACTGACGTAAAAAAAAAAAAAATCTTAATAATGATCATTTATCACTCACCAATTGCTATTTGATAGGGTGGATATAGTAAACATACATCTGTGCGGAGGCTATCATTAATTATGCGCCAAGCCAGGGTGAGTAGTTGATCATCAGGACCTACATCTTGAATTAGAGTAAGTAATGGGCGATAAGGTTGATAGACTATCAAGCAACAATCAAGATGTTCAAGTAAATAAAATTCACACTCCAGAATATGATTTGTCCTGTATGGAAATTCTTGTGTGTAGGCATAATTAAACTTGCTCTTAACTAAACAGATAAAACAGAGGGTTAAAATAAACGTGTAATCAATTACAACTGACTGAACATGAAAAAACATTTTGCAACTTGTTATAACAACTTTTTGAATTGTTGTACCAACTTGTACAAAATTTTACGAGAAAAAAAATCATAAACATAATTGTCGGAACGCATTTCAAGGCATCGTAAAATCAAATATGTTAATCAATGAATAATGAATATGAGTTTAGTTTTTGACTTTAGAAATATAAAATGTGTGTACAAACCAACTGTTTGGCAAGTAGAAATCAGTCTAGTATTAGAAATTACACCAAATTCTTCAACCTTGGAAGCCAAGAATACCGAGGTTGGAGCAAGTAATAGTGGATCGATGCATTTAAGGCTGTTGCGAGCATAAAATCTCTTGAAATATACTGTTGCAGTAGCAATAACTTGTTGTCTTAATTTTAGTTGTTCACCAAGCACTTGTATTACTGAAAAATAATTTGAAGTACTTTGTTTTGGTTTTGTCTAATATTATTTAATATCTGTGCTTAATTACTCTACCTTCAAACATTAATTCTAGTTGTTGGTTTTAATTAAATAACCTTGTCTACTTACAGTTTGCAAAAAATATGAACAGTTTTTGGTATTCCTCTTCAGTAAGTATGGATAAATCGTACTGTCGTTCTCTAATCAAATCCTGCTTATCTAGCAACCATTGTTGACTAAACAATAGTAAATTCGTATTATTTTTATAATTATTTATTATTATTATTATTATTATTATTATTATTATTATTATTAGGGCCTAAGTCCCAATTAGGTATTGGATAGATCGATTTAGATATACTTTTACATTTAAGTTGAACACTCAATAAAAAATTTACTAAGTTATATGAAAGGTTATAAAAATAATCAAACTTCTACATACTGATGAGAACTGTGCCAAAAGTTACCAGCCATTATTTTAGGTTTGAACTTGTAGAAGAATACGTGAAACCACAGTCTTTGGAGTTACACTGCAGAGTTAGCATGTCGTATGAACATCAAACTCTTTTTTACTTCTCTGATAAGTACTCTAATGTTTGTCTTCCCATAGTCTCTTCTTTATAGTACGAGTGCAATCCTGCAATCTAATGCATTTTTACAATCAGTCCGCAATATTAGATTTGTTCGATTAAGAGGTTCGGAGCGCTCGGAGTGCTCCGAACTCTATAGTCTCTAGCCCGAAACACGCGTACTTGCTCCAAGCGCTCCAACTGCTCCAAACGTGCTCTTCTCGCTCTCGGCCCTGGAGTAGTATTCCGTAACTAGTTTTTAGTTGATTGATTGAATGAAATTTTTATTGGCAGTTTGAGTACATTTTTGCTATAACACAAATACAATTAAAATCATATTACACACTTAAATACATTACATATGTATGTATATACATATCAAATTAATGGAGTAGAAAGGCGCCCTTTTTAAATACAATAAATAAAGTTTTGCATAAGAAGGAAACCAAATAGTTATGAACAATGCATAAGGTTATACATAAATATGAAATCCAAAAACGTTGTGAGTCTAGTAGACCCATACATTTTAACTTAAGTGATCTGCATTCCTGCAGTAAAGAAATTTCTCTTTTAGAACTGTATGGAATTTAGTTTTAGTATAATATATACTTCTATAGCTCCTAAGTATATAAACCATTATATGCTCAGCTTAGCCCCATGAATAAATTCTGCTAATAATGATCATAAGGAACGCTGTCAATCCTTGGCCGCCGATGATAGTCATACTCATTGTGACCAGCCGAATAATAAACCTCTCCACAATAAAAATAACCAGAAAGAACTGACGCCAAATCGTAAGGGTCGAAACTCCCCACAATACTTGTAAAAAGCCGCGAACTAAGTTATAATTCATCCTGTTTTCTTATTGATACCGGTTCTGAATTAAACATTATCAAACAAAAGTTATTAAACAAAAATATTATGGTATTTCACGACTCATTTTTTGGACTATCAGGAATTGGTCAGAGGCTTATGAGAACCTTAGCCCGAGTCGAACTAACTATTAACAGGGTTTTTAGAAACACACGGAGCTGTGCTTTCTTTCCCAGAAAAAAAATTAATAATCGGCTCACAACCAATAAATTTCGCTACTCACCATGATTTATTTTAACTCCCCGCTAGAAGCAAATCCTTATGCAAAGTCCGCGTTTATAATATAACCAAGCGAGATGGGTACCTGCCGATATTAGAAACTGGACCTGGTGTGTACGCAGGCGAATGCCTTGTCAAAAACGTGGACGGATGTGCAAACCTCTTTATTATAAACATTACTTCTAAGGACATCAACCTTACTATTCTCCCGGTAACTTTAGAAGCATATTATAACACGATTATACCTGTTCGTTCCATAAAAGGAAGTTCTGAGAAATAAGCACAGATTGATCAACAAAACAGAATATCTGCGATAGTACAAACCTTGGATTTGGCTGAGCTAAATGAGGAGGAACAAAATCATGTAATTCAATTAGTAACACTTTTCCCATACCAGTTTCATTTAATCGGGAATAAATTAAGTCAAACAAATAAGGTTCAATATCAAATTCTTACCTCGGATAACTTACCTATTAATATAAAACAATATCGATATTCACCTTATTTGCACAACGAAATCCAGAAACAGGTACAAATTTCATTAGATAACGACATAATCGAAGAATCGGAATCCCCCTACAACTCGCTGGTATGGATATTCCCAAAAAACCCGACTCACATGGAAAGAAACAATGGAGATTAGTTATTGATTTCCGCGTTCTGAACGAAAAAACAATTGCATCCGCGTATCCTGCTATCCTCTACCTAATATAACTAAGATTCTGGATTAGCTAGGTGGATGTAAATACTCCTGTACCTTGGATCAGGCTTCTGGTTTCCATCAGGTACAGATAGACCCGAACGATGCACCAAAACCTGCGTTCTCTACCCCTTTCCAACACTTATAGTATACGCGTATGACTATGGGCCTTAAGGGGGTGCCTGCAACTTTTCAGGCGTTAATGAATGAGATTTTGAGTAGCCTTCAGGGCATCTAATTGTTTGTATACATTGATGACATTGTAATTTATGCAACTTCACTCCAAGAGCATAAGAGAAATTAAAGAAATTACTTGGTCGTTTAGGAACCGCAGGTCTAACCTTGCAACCGGATAAATGTCTGTTCCTTAGAAAAGAAGTTACTTATCTAGGTCATATAAATTCCGAGAGGGGAGTCCAGCCAGACCCTAATAAGACTCATGCGGCGGCCGAATTTCTAACGCCTCGAAATACAGAACGTATCAAACAATTCATGAGATCGGTGGGGTACTACAGCCGGTTTATCTCAGATTTCTCAAGAATAGCCAAATCTTCAAACTCCTAACTAAAGAGAGAAACCCTTTTTTTATGGTCTCAGCCCCAAGTCGAAGCTTTTGATATTTTTAAAAAGGTTCTCTGCACTCAACCTCTGTTACAATATCCTGATTTCACTAAACCTTTTATTGTCACCACAGATGCTTCCGATTTTGCCTTGGGAGCTATATTTAGCCAAGGTAGGGTCGGAAACGATTTGCCTATAGCCTATGCCTCGCGTAGCCTGAACGACGCCGAAACTAAGTATTCAACTACAGAAAAGGAACTATACTTGCTATGGTCTTTTCCGTAATGCACTTCAGACCCTATGTATATGGACGAAAATTCATTTTAATAACTGATCACTGCCCCCTCGTGTGGTTGCATTCAATCAAGGACCCAATTTTTTGAATAGCTTGATGGAAAATTAAGCTGCATAAATATGATTACGACGTGATTTACAAAGCCGGTAAGATCAATCTAAACGCTGACGCACTCTCGCGGAATCCCGTTCCGATCCCTCCCTGTACCAACCCCCACGCCCCCCCTTCTGCGAAACCCAGATCGAGAAGTTATTTTGGATAGAAGTCTCCCAGGTATCGCCCCCTGATTCCCCCAATGATTTAACTAGACCCAACTCTCCCGAGAAAACAGATCTGACTACCTTAAAAACAACACTCACAGGCCACGACCTTACACGAATAAACAATGGACTAAGACTGAACAACACCCTCTTATTGGGGCCAACAGATCTGGGAGGACCCTCTACTCAGGGCAACTGGCCCAGTAGAACGGCAGATAATCATGTAAATTTGGCCTTGGAAGCCTTGAACAAACCCGAGTCCGACTAGTAAGGGTCTGTTCTGACCTTTACCCAAGGCAACTGGCCCAGTGGGATGAAGATAGAAGGACAGTCCATAGGGAAAAGAATGAATGGAAAAGAGAGTACAAGTAAAAGGGGTGAAAGAAGAGAAGAGAGTGAAAGTCAAGAAAGAAAAGGGAAGGAAGAAGGATCTATCTTGACCTCTACCCAGGGCAACTGGTCGAGTGGGATGGGTAATGAAAGGAGGATCGGAGAAGAGGGAAAAGGAGAAAGATAAAAAGGAAATGATGGCGCCAGAGAGCCCACAAAAGAACAGAGGGACGCCCCTAAGGAGAAAGGAAAAAGGAAAGAAAAAGAAGAAGTAAGAAATTCGTTGGCTGAGACGAAGGGAAACAAGAGGATTAAGACTGACGACAATAGGCAAGATAGAAACGATAAGGATAACGCTGATACTGAGGACAAAAGCAGAGCATTAATTTTCATAGTAGAACACATCAAATTCTCTAGAGATCAGTTACTCATATGGAAAGACAACATCGCCCATTCTATGTCAGTAGACTGTAGAGACAAAATACCAGTGTTTAAACAATTAAAAGACTTGCAAATTATTGACTTAAACGCAATGAGACTCCAAAATCCAGGGACAGATTCCATACTACAGACTGATCTAGATAATGGACGATTCATCTTCTCGATATTTGTTAAAGACAAAGCAGAAGACATCCCCTCAGTAGTTACAATTGTAGAATGTTAAAAAGTTTAAGAGACGCCATGATCCAGTTAGGGATAGTTACGGTTAGTATAGTAAAGGTAGGGGACGTTTGAGACAAACTACATTGGTTAGCAATAGAATATTTACTAAGACAAGACTGGAAAAATAGGGATCTACGACTTACCATCTGTACAGGAGAAGTTAGTATAACTTTATACGACGATAGATTAGGTATAATAAGTGAAGCCCGCGACTCATTGATCAGTGGATATAAAGGCATAGCAAAAACATACAGTAGGATTAGAGAAAAACTTGTCTGGAGCGGAATGAAGGAAGATATTTCGGAGTATGTACGAACACGTGGAGAATGCCGACGAAAAGAGTTAGTTTGTGTCAAAACTAAATTGCTCTTGACTATCACCTCTACCCCTGAGGAAGCTTTTCAGGTTATTGAAATGGATATAGTAGGAAGACCTCAGTAGGGAATCAATGCATATTAACGATCTAGGATAATTTTAAAAAATATTCAGATGCCCTCCTGTTACCCGATGCTACAGCCGGAACAGTCGCTACTCATTCTGCGTTAGAATTTATTTGCCGGTTTGGATGTTCCAAAGTGATAAAAACAGACCAGGGGTCAAATTTTCAAAGTCAATTAATGCAGAGATTTACTAAGGTCTTTAAAATCAAACAATTTGAATCAACAGCTTTTAGACCCCAATTTAGATCACTATGGGCTCAATCGAGAGAAGCTACCATTCTGTGACTAAATATTAAAGATGTACACCGAGCGGGGTGAATGGGATACTTGCTCAAATTTGCCCTATTTTTATTTATCGTTTTTTCTCTCGCATGCGTATAAGTTACCAAACAGCTGTATAGGTGTTGTAGGTAATGTAGACGCGCGAGTGTAGCGATGCCGATGCTACAGGGATGGCGATTGACAGCAAGACTCTTTTTTTTCCTTATGAACGTTCTATTTATCAGTCCGTTACTTCGTCTTTTTTTGAAAATTTTGAAATGAAAATTTTCTCGGTGAAGGCTATGTTGCTCAAGGCGTTACTCAAGATACCGCTCGATAGGAAACCGCATCGCAATTTTAACCAAAAAAACTCTATCAACAAAAGGAGCGATAGTAAGTACCTGCATTTTTTTACGTTTCTCGTTCTAGAAATTCAGCAAGAAGTAATACATGACAGTGTTAATTGTGTGTCTCCTTTGATCTTCTTGATTAGAGAATGAGTGAATCGTCTGATGAAAAGAGCGTACCGCAGGAGTTACTCGATGCAGCCCAAGCTGCTGTTGTTGATACGCTGCCAGAAACTTCTAAAGCCAAGTACAAGGCCGTGTATAAGAATTTCACTGAATGGATGGAGGCGAAAAAAATCAACTCTTTTTTGGAACCTGTGCTGCTAGCATACTTTAGTGAACTCAGTAAGTCTGTTCCTCCACCAACGCTGTGGTCAAAATTTTCCATGCTGAGGACGATGATTCACACCGAAAAAGACATTGACATCGGCAAATACTTCAAGCTCAAAAGTTTTATTAAAAAAGTAAATACTAGATACAACTCGAAAAAAGCAAAACCGTTCACATCTGGAGATTTGAAAAAAAATTTGTTTAAAGCACTGGATAATGACTTTTTAAGCATCAAAGTAAGTATTGATCAATTATTTTATAACTTCTGAACATTTATTACTGAAAATATGTTAACCCCTTTTAAATCGTTACAGGTTGCTTTAATCTTAGGAATTACAGGAGCTTATTGGAGGCAAGAACTCTACAATTTACGGCTCGAGAACATCAAAGATGAAAATATGCATCTTGTTGTCAAACTCCCGAACACTAAGACTCACGTAGATCGTTTATTCACAGTCAACGAACCATTTCGTACATTAATTTTGAAATACATGTCTTCTAGACCCAGTACATCGGAGAGGTCTGTTCCTGACAGCTTATTTCTAAAATACGTTAATAGAAAATGTACCAGGCAAGTTGTGGGAATAAATCGATTGGGAGAATTTACGCATAAAATAGCCAAGTGGTTAAATCTACCCAATCCTGAACTATATACGTCGCACAGTCTTCGAAGAACATCTACTACTCTCTTAGCTGATGCTGGAGCAAATGAGATGGAGTTGAAACGCCACGGCGGCTGGTAATCGACCAAGGTCGTCGAAGGGTACATTGCCGACTCTATTAGTAATAAACGAAAATTATGTGATAAAATTGTTGGAGATATTGTAGAAAAAGATGACATAAATAGTCCTTCGTCATCAAAACAATCAAAATTTGATGTCACCGAATCAGAACAATCAAACGTCACAGAGGATGCAGAAATTATCAACATTAGTGATAAACCATCAAAACTTTTAAAGATCGATGAAACTTCGTGCGATTCTTTTGCAGCTGCATGGATTAAAAACGTGACGATAAACATTCATACATCAAGCTCAAATGCGGATACGCAACCTAAAAAACTATTTAATTTTCATATAACATTTTAAGTATATTTTAAAAAGTATAAAAACTCATAAGATTGAAATGTGAAAAAAAAAACTAATCTAATTAATGTATAAAAATTATAAAAAAACATGTTACTTTTTTAATAAAGAAATAGTAATTTTTTAATAAGGTGTGATAAACCTTTTTTATTTATCAACATCCCCTCAAAACGCCTGAGGTAGGAATAAAATATAACAAAAAGAACTTGATAATTTAACAATGACCCGATATCATTATTGTATTCATCTCACTTTGCGCCCTTAAGGAGAAAAATAATATACGCGACTCGAGCGCAGGCCTTTGCACCCTTGTACGCGCTTTGCACCCTTTGACTACTTTGGGCACACGTGCGCAAAGTAGTCAGCGGGTGCAAAGTACGCCCACGGGTGCAAAGTGCCACTTTGCGCTCTAGTGGCGTGATGTACTATTTTTCAAAAGAACTAAATTTGGATTTATACTTTTGAAAAGTGTAAAATATGTAATTCCTATTTTTTAATAGATGAAATGACTTAATTCATTCTTTTCAAAGAAGAAAAGAAACGTTTCTACTTTTGGAAAGTAAGAATTTATGGTTTTATACTTTTGTTTTATGTAATCACCTACTTTTGAGCGTTTATTTTCCTACTTTTAGTTTAAAGTGTATAGGGTTCTCTCAAGAGTAATAATCTTCATATACATGCTTGTATAAGTATTTGGGTTGCATGCAGTCCCTTCAGCGCAATTTCAAGAGTTGCAATCTATGTTGAAGCTTAACTTTCTTGTAGACATCTCCTGAACTGCTGCTTGAGTTTGCTTGCACAGAGTAGCTTGAGTCTTCTTTTTTGTTATTAATAAACTGTTTTTCTAATTTATCTGTTTTTGTCTTATCTGACATAAACCATTATTTGTTGACATGCAATATAGGATTGGGAATTTCAAGGAAATTAAGTTTTGAAACATTTATGTATTTTTTAAGTTAGTTGATTTTGTTACGAAAATGAATTATAAATATACAAATTTATGCTTGGTTAATTTAGCTGACTATATACTTTTTTTGTCTTATGCATACCCTCGCTTTCTTTCTCAAACCTCTATTTCTTATTTTTCACCTTATAGACGATTTCTAGCGATGAGTTTACATCATAAGTTCGAGGTGATGTGAGGTCGACAAGAGGAATTGACCGGTCAATCTCTGGAGATGTTAGATTTATCTCCGGAATTGACCTGACGACAGGAGATATCAGGTCGACCTCGGGTATCAACCTATTAATCGCAGGCGATTGGTTGAGGTCAATAACTGGCGCTAATACATTATTTTCTGTAATTAGAATGACATTAAAAATTATTATTATCCATACTTAATATTTAAAAATGAAAATGAATATTGAAATTTTTGATATTTTATCAACAAACTAAGTGCCCCCTTCATACGTGTCCATCATCTTCTCCAACTCCGTCAAAAATACTTCTTCTCTTGAGAGAGGTACCATTTCGACCTCTATCTGATCTAGAGGGACCTCAGCAGCGAAATTTGACCACGGCGAGCTTGTGAGAAAGTTATCTCTCCGGTCCAATGAAAATCATTGAAAGGGAAAACTGTACCCTTTCCCTAAATTTGGAAAAACCATCTTGCCCTAATAGAGGGAGAACTTTACACTCCCATGTCATCTTGTGAGACAATTCATCACCCACATGTGCCTTATTCACTTGACAACTTTGGGTGTATCAGCAGCATCTACGGAATGTAACGACAAGTGTGGTGACAAGTAAAAAAGTTTCAGTCCTGTGATACATATATCGTCGGCCAACGGTACACTTTTCTCAAGTAAGTAGTTTAATAAACTTTCAGATTATATTTTTCTACTTTTTCTAAATTTTTCTTTTCATACCTCGGCGCAGAAATAATGCCGAGAATTTTGACTATTTTGTCTTCACAGAAATGATGGAGAGAGAGTATTCTGTACGTTTCCATCTCTCTCCACAGAAATGATAGAAAAGAGAGTATTTCTTACTTTTTCAACTCTCTCTGCAGAAATTATGGAAAGAGTATTTTTACCTTTTTTCAATGTTACATTCTATGACATTTTATGAATATACTTAACATAAAGTATAACATCAATTTTTAGTTTAAAATGGCGCCGAAAAAATCAGCCGGTTATATTAGGAGATACAAGGAGTGGCTCATTTTCCGTACTTTACAGCGCTCCGTAATGAACTTGGCCATATCCATCCATATCCATCCATATCCATATCCATATCCATCCAGGCCATATACCTCAAGGTTCTGGGGTAATCGCGAAGAACGAAGTAGCTATCAACAGGGACCAAATATGACCCAGGCACTGGAAAGCGTGCGTGCGGTAAAATAATTTTGTCAATGTCTATGTGTGTATAATTATATGGATAATAAGACTCAATCTAATTATATAACAATATTTTGTTTTTCAGGAAATGTAGCAGCTTTCCCGGCGTCTTAACGTTAGCGCATAGGCAGCCCTCCACCGTCGAACATTATGGTTGTTCCTCCTTACCAGCTACCAATGGTGAATGCAGCAAAGCACACTTACCGGCCGGATATACAACTAGTACAGAATATTAATAAAGAATATACCGCACGTCACTTACATGTAAATAAAGGAGTAAAGTTATAGAATAAATAAAAAGTATAAAAGCTGCTTTTCTAAAATTTGTATTTTGAGTGTTTTAAAAATTACCGTAATCTTACCTCCTGTTTTAGGAATAAAAACTTCCCGGTAATGTTAGTGGAAACCATCTTCTTTTCAACTTTTTTCTAACTTTGAAGATACAGAGAGAAATTGAGGCTGAATTCAATCATGTTCTACCTGCCGACAGGCAACGTAAGAATTTATATGCGTATAGTTTTACATAAGAAAACATAATTTTAAAACATTCTTAATACCTCGCCATCGAGTCATGCTGATTTACATGTTTTTTTTGTTTTAGTTAGAAGAGAAAACGCAAAAACTATTTACTTGAAACTGTGAAAACAGAACCATAGAATTAAAAAAAAAATTGCATGATGGCACGTCGTTCAGCGAACTACTCACTCCTCGGAACAGTGAAATTTCGTACAATCTTGATTTTTTAAGGCACTTTGTTCAATACGCGTATGGGTGCCCATGGGTGGTTGAATTCTCCATGAGTTTTATAAAAATATCTGTAATACCTTTATGTGTATAACTTGCGTGTGCCCTTAGTCATTTTTATCATTCTTAACCAATGCTCTAGCTTTTTATATATTTTTTCATAAATTATAAAAAGGTATGTGCATCATTTTGTACATTTTCGTGAAATAATAATAATAAAAGAAAAAAAAAAAAACTAATTAAAATAGAAATAAATGGGTCATGGGACCCACGGTAAGAACGAAGTTCTTTAAACATGAGATGAGTATGGACACAATTTCTTAGGTAACAAGGGGGTCGCCAGACCCACAGGAAGAACGAAGCTTTGTAAACGTTAGTACTGCATTCATGTTGTTTACTAAAACAAAAACTTGAAAAACGAATAAAATAAAAAAAAAAAATATTTTTCTACTCACGATGGTTGAACTTCGTGAGTACTGTATTTATGCACGACGTTCTCACGAAGTTCAACAATCGTTAGTAAAATATTTTTTTTTTTTTTTTTTATTCGTTTTTCAAGTTTTTGTTTTAGTAAACAACATGAATGCAGTACTAACGTTTACAGAGCTTCGTTCTTCCTGTGGGTCTGGCGACCCCCTTGTTACCTAAGAAATTGTGTCCATACTCATCTCATGTTTAAAGAACTTCGTTCTTACCGTGGGCCCCATGACCCATTTATCCCCCCTTGTTTGTTTTTTTTTTTTTTTCTTTATTTCTTGTTTTTTTTTTTTTATTTCTTGTTTTTTTTTTTTTTTTTTTTTTTTTTTCAGAATTGTAAAAGAAAAAAATTTAAAGTGAAATAAAAGTTATTGAGGGAAAATAAAATTGTAATTGGTTTGAAAATTAATTGCTTGGGAGTGTGAAAAGGGAATGGTGGGTAAAGGTGTGCAGAAGAGTAACACGGCACGTTTGGCAGATATACATATATAGCGGGGAGAGGGGAAGTGTATGGAGAACAGTAGGTGAGGGAAACGGGGTAAGGGGGGAAACTTGAAAGGAAGAGACTTTGGGTGAAACCACTTTCGTTTCCAAAAAAAAAAAAATCTGTCGGTTTTAAAATTCCAGCCCCCCGAGTAACGCGACATAAAGAACTTCGTTCTAAAAAAATTTGTATTAAATTTTTCATGTATTATAAAATCGATATCAAAGACTTTTTTTGCTTTTAATTTTTTTGCCCTAACCGCACGCTGTGCAAATCTTTTGTACGGTCCCCTTGCTAAGTTCCCGACAGACGTATTTGTCTTGGCCACAGAATTATCCATAGCTTTGTTGTGAGCTGCAAGGTTGGTAAACTGCGGTTAATAGCTATGCAGATCTGATCTGCTTAAATAGTCTGGGCAGTTTTCTCTCTGGTATTTATTCCAATTAGTTTTAGGTGTAGAGACTTTAATTGTAGTCTGTTTTGCTGTATTTATTGTGTTGTTTGATTGTCTTCTACGTGGAGAGTTAGTTTGTGGCTCACTCACCTTGTTGTTTCTTACAACATGAGAGTACAGGTTTGAGGTCTCCGCGTCTATATCCTTTTAGCGTACCTGCAAAGGTCGTCAGCGGTTCTAATCATTTGTGTTATGTTGTTTTGTGAGTGAAGGAAAAGCCTCTTTAGTAGAAGATAGATTGCATGAAAAGTGATTGTCCGTGGCAATTTTTCCAGCGTCTTTAATGGGCTTCTTTTTCGTAGCAGCAATGTACTGCACATATTGTTCTTGGATCATGACTGGACATCTCCCATCAATGGCGAAATGATCTCCTTGACAGCTAAGGCACCTGGGAGAGTCTGCAGTGCACATGCCATCATGCTTAGTTTCACCGCATTTCCACACATAGCCCTAGATCCACAGTCTGACGAGTTGTGGCCAGGTCTTTAGTAAGAGAAGCATATTCTTGGAGTAGCAATGTATACACTAACTTCATGAGAGATACCATACAAGTAAGCATGTAGAGGTAAGTTTTGTCCAGAGGAAGAAACAATAATGGATGTAGTAGACAAACTTCTAGGTATGCATTTACCCTCTTTGTACTGTGGATATCTCTTTGTTATTCTTCTTACGCTGTCAATTTCAATGCTGCACTTAAGATCTTGTAGGATATATCCTTCTTCGACATCAGTATCAACACCACATATGACTTCTCTTTGTATAAGCCTGTGATTAGATATAAAAATGTTACAGCCTTTATTTTGTATTTCTGTATCGTCAATGAGTTTGTTAGCTTCTTGGTAGTCTTTTAAGAAGACTTCAATTTTTCAAGATTTCTTGGGAACTATGTAGTCTACCTTATATTTGTTATAGGCAATTTCGCTTACTGCATATCCATACATCTTAGGCGTAGGGCCTTCATTAGGTCTTTTGCTGGAGATAAAAACACTGTAAAGCCTTGGGTTTTGGAAGTGAAGTATTTTTTTGCCAGACTGAAATTACTACTATCGTTACCTCTACTGATTGAAGAGGCGCCAATCTGTTTTCTTGGTACCATCCTGCATAGTCAAGAGTAATATCAATTGCTCAGCAACTTACTTCTCCTCTGCCAATGTCGTTACAGTTCTTTGGTGCTTTAGGGCAGCGCATCTTCAGAGGTACCTCTGGATACGTATCCATTGCTTTTTTTATGTCTGATAACCTGGGGTGGTAAGGCCTCCCGGAAGTTCCGGATGGCTTACCTAGTCTCTTAACTTCTTTTATGTCTATTAGTTCTTTAATCAGAGTAAACGAGTAGCCCATGAGTAAGGTTAGAAAATCACAATATCTTAACGCCCGCCAAGGCTAAGCCCTTTTACTAGCATTGTGACCTAAAAAAAGAAAAAGCACTTTATTGTTACATACACCACAATTTTTCAGCGTCTTGATGCATCTTTGATTCTCACTAAGTCCCTGATTCTCAGGAGTGGGGCACAAAGCTGTAAATAGTAGGTACGCGTGATGGAACTCAAAGTTTTACTCTCTGTCATCTGCGGGGAACTTAGCAAGGGGACCGTACGAAAGATTTGCACCGCGTGCGGTTAGGGCAAAAAAATTGAAAGAAAAAAAAGTCTTTGATATGGCTTTTGTAATACATGAAAAATTTAACACAAATTTATTTTCTATTTCAATTCGTTTTTTTTTTTTTTTTTTTTTTTCATTATTATTATTTCACGAAAATGTAAAAAATGATGCACACACCTTTTTATATAATTTATGAAAAAATATATAAAAAGCCAAAGCATTGGTTAAGAATGATAAAAATTACCAAGGGCACACGCAAGTTATACACGTAAAGGTATTACAGATATTTTTATAAAACTCATGGAGAATTCAACCACCCATGGGCACCCATACGCGTATTGAACAAAAAGCCTTAAAAAATCAAGATTGTACGAAATTTCACTGTTCCGAGGAGTGAGTAGTTCGCTGAACGACGTGCCATCATGCAATTTTTTTTTAAATTCTATGGTTCTGTTTTCACAGTTTCAAGTAAATAGTTTTTGCGTTTTCTCTTCTAACTAAAACAAAAAAAACATGTAAATCAGCATGACTCGATAGCGAGGTATTAAGAATGTTTTAAAATTATGTTTTCTTATGTAAAACTATACGCATATAAATTCTTACGTTGCCTGTCGGCAGGTAGAACATGATTGAATTCAGCCTCAATTTCTCTCTATGCACCATCCCTCGACTCTGGGCATTTGTACAAAGTAGCCCCTGGATTGTAAAGTACAGACCCTTAAGCTTACTCAAAACGCGATTTGTATTACTTGAGGATTCGTTTTTATTATATTACAACTGTATACTTGAGTTTAGACTATTCTTTGCCACGGAAAAAATGCTGCCGTACTTATATTGTAGCTATATGCATGGAGCGCGCGATGGCTCAGTCGGCTAGGTCGTGGATTGGCACACGGGAGACTACTGTTTGATTCTTGGCCAGTGCGACTTTTTCAAACAAAGTACCTCTGTGATTTCTCACATGTGCTTTTTCACCACGCAATGATCCTCGAGGAGGGTTTAGGCGACCTTCTCGCAGCGTAATTGCCTAATTTCCCCCTACCCCCCTCCCAGTAATGGGAGACCTCCCCATCCCTCTTCCCTTCCTTCTCCCAAGTGCCAAGTGCCCTCAGTAGTGCCCTTATTAAAGGAGCCGGACGTAGAGCACTATAATATAAAAAAAGCTATATGCATGGACTGACCGTGATGGAGTTTGTGACCGTTTTGCGTTTTTGTTTTGGTTCTTATACTTCAACTGTTTTTGATACCAACTTTTAAAAATATTTCAAAAACTCATATTCTTAGATTTTAAGTTATAGCTAGCGCTTTTCAAATGTTTTTTTTTTTTTTTTTTTTTTTTTATATGAATGATCAAAGTTGGAAACCATGCTTTGAGAAGATATTAACTTTTGGAAACAAAGCTGCAAGAAAAATAACACTTTTTTGTGCCATATATTACTTTAGTGTACACAAATTCTAACTTTTTTTACCAATGGAATTAATGGTTTTAAGACCAACTGATAACAATCTAGACCAAACGAGAGCTTTAATTAGAGTAAGGCAAACAAACATACAGATTTTTGATTATTTTGAGTGCTCTGAAAATTGTGTCAGGAAGTGGAGGCATCGATTTCGAAGTGAAAAGGAAAGTAGGCATTCCTGCACATAATCTGCGTCATTTCAATCGTCAGCCATGAAAAATGCCTCATGCCAATTTGGAGCAAATCGTTGGTATCATTCAGGATAATCCATTCACTGCTGTTTGCTAGTTATCCGCAGAAATGGAGCTGGATGTCCATTAAGAAACCATCAGAAAGTCTTTGGTAAAAAGAACAGAGTTTAGGTTTCGGAAACCTGCAGTAAAACCTGCCTTCAACCTTGTTCAATGTAACTTGCATCTAAATTACGCTATGCAATTGCAAAACAGGACAGTTGAGCAGTGGCAAAAGACTGTCTTGTTAGATAAGAAAGTGTTTTCTTCCTTGAAGGATGGTAATTTGCACAAAATTGTCTTCCACATTTATTCCTAAGATTTTGAAATTCTTATCAGAAAAATAATGATTAGTATTAAAAAAATGTAAATAGGCTTGGACTTTGGAGACTTCCATGTACACGTTATGCTACTGAGAATGTGATAACCTATTGCACACAGCGATCGACACATGCAAAGTACCTGAGGATGGGTATCAGAAGATGGTCCAGGCGACCTGGTAATTGTAAACAGAAAACTGAATGCTCAGTACTACATTCATCTTTTGGACCAATACGTACTTCCCAGTATTAACGATGGATATAAAAATGAAGAGAATGTTTACTTTGTCCAGGACAATAGTCCTGTGCACACGGCCCATGTTATTCACGAGTGATGCACCCAACATCTGAACCTTGTGAGACTTCCTCACCCATCTAATATTTAGGGGGCCAGGTAGGGTCCCGTGACCTTTGGAGTTAGGACGGACCCACCAAAGTTTTTTTTATGTACTTTTACCTGCTAAATACGATTCTCGATGGTGGGTCACTGTCCGAGTGGTCAATTTTTTTTTATTAACCAATTTGATGAACAAATTCAAAAATTTTACGATTTCGGTAAACAAAAAATTTATTCTGAATCTTTGACAAATTTCAAACAAAAAATTTAACAGTATATATATATATATATATATATATATATATATATATATATACACTAGCAGCCCCCGTCTCGGCTTCGCCCGAGATTTACTAAATAAAACACCGTACTTAGTGTGTTGACATGTAATGTGAAACATTTTCAGTTAGAAATTTTACACATATTCCTGATACATCTCAGAACAAAAATCTTCTTATTAAAAACATCTTTTTTCGGAATCCATATAGTTTATTTGGTCAAATAATAAGGTGTGAAAATTCAAAAAAATAATTATGCTGAAAAGTACCGTGCGTTCTTTATGCCATAAAATAATCAGTGGCCATAAGAAGCCGTTGATTTACAGTTCCTCCCGTATAATTCACGAAAAGGGCTATTTTTTTTAAGCTGTTAAAATTTTAAACTCCCAAAAAATATGTATTAAAATAAAAATTTTTTTTCTCATATCTTACAACTTTATCACTAGAGCAACAAAGTCCTGGACTTTAAACCCTACGTTTTTGTTGCCACAAAAACACAAATACATTTTCTACTCATTAAAAAATCTGAAGTAGGATCTTTAGAGATTTCAGAGATTGCTGTGAGGGTACAATGAAAAGCTGATCTCTCACGTTATGGACTCTTAGTTGTCGATTTTGACGCTGCTGTTTCAATCTCGATAAATTTTCTGCGTCAGTTTCGTGACGCCTAAGTAAAATTGTATTTATTAGAAGTTTTTCTTCCAATTCCCCCTCTTGCGACTTTTGGCATGCTTAAAATTTTTGTGACCCCTAAATGCTATTTTCTGTCAACTTTGTTGGGTTCTAATATATTTGTTGGCAAGGTAGTTCGACGTCCGATGGCCCTAAAAAAGACCGGTGAGCTTTTTAAGTTAACTCTTTCTTGACTGCAGTTAACAGCAATTGTGACTGCCTGGATACCTCAGGGTGATCTTCTCTGACTTGCTGTTGAAGACCCAGACTGATCGGGAGAAAAATTACAAAGTCTGAAGCTTTGGGGCTAGTTGTAGTGCTCTTTCCCAACGTCTCCCGGTATAACGTCGAAAACGTTGGTGTCTAAAGCACCTTTTTTATTTGCAGATTCAGTTGTTTTGGTGATCTTAGATGGGGAGATTGGTTAGTGATACTTGTCCAGTGGAGGCTGTTCCGTTGGCTCAATTTTTTTTCTTCATAGCTGTTATAGGGTTGCCCAGCGCAGACCTTGGAGAGGATCAGTGATTCCTGGTTGAATGCTTAGAGTCGAGAGGGTAATATAGGGTCGTCGGTCACCGGGTTTTCCAGCCTTGCGAAGAACAACTCCGCAGGTGACGTCTGCTAGTGAATAGCTGACTTGGTTTAATAGTGCCCGTCTTTAGTTAATATAGTCTTTTAGTCGACGAATCGCTTCCGGAAATGGTAATAAAAATGTATTTGTTGGCAAGGTAGTTTACACTTAGGTGGCTCCTAAAAAACCGAGGAAAGTGATGGTTAAGTAGGGAACGTAAATACTTATAATGGCCCTAAAAAGCGCCAGTGGTGAAACTTCCAGCTATTCGTTATTTCTGATGATGAAGAGCTGGCTACGGGTAGCTTGATTCTTACCCTGGGAGTCTCGATGTACGGAGACTGTGATGGGGGGAGGTACACCGCTGACCAAAGAATATCTCGTCTCGGGTCATTTCCCGGATAACCAACTGCTCATCGTTAGACGGGAACATGTGGGTAAGCGTGTTGGGGACGCGACGACCAAGAAGGTAGCCGTTGTGGCTGCCCGTACGCCTCAGAGATGTTTTCCATGGCTTACATTAGTAGCCAAAAATTCTCTAACTGCACCAAGTGGAATGGTGGGACTGCCACGGAACTCTGAAGAGTTGGTGCAGATTGTGCTCTGGCTAGATATGTCATATGTCTCCTGGTATTATGCCAGAGCCGTCATCGGTTGGAATTAATTTTTTTTTTGATTGCACTCGTTGAGATTCAGGGTAAATAAACACCTAGGTCTTTTCCCCCTTAGAGAAGCGTGTTGTCAGTAACCGGGATACCCAGCTGTAAGACTATCATCAGCATTCTCTATACAGCTCGTTGAACTGCCGAAGCTCGACTACATTCCTACCGAGACGCTCCGGCCTATTATAACCACTTTTATTTTATTATGTTGCAGGTAGCTTCGATTTTATGTCGACGCCACCTAGCGGATTTTACTGAACTAAAGTGGATAGCTGGCGTATTTTTACAAAACTTTGACCTCATTTATTGCTATTTTTATTAAATTTTTTAAGATAAAAACTATACTACAACCATCTAAGAAGTATCATGAATCAGTGTGCAAAACTTCAGCAAAATCGGTTCAGTAGTTTTCGCGGCTAGCGATTACAACGGTTTTAGCGAATTTGCTTTATATATTAGTAAGATAAGATAAGATAAGATAAGATAAGATAAGATAAGATACCTAAACCCCAGGGATTTTTAGTAAAAAATTCCTCAAGTTTGAAAAAACTAGTTTTTTTGCGATGTTCGACCACGTGCTCCTCAGCTACGGGTGCATTATTTTTAACTTCCATGAGCTTAAATTTTACTTTAAAGCATGTACTTTTAAATAAAAAAAGATTTATAAACATCAGTTTCTTAACTACTGCGATATTACTGATCTACGAATAGTCGTTGTACATCCTAGTTGTCTACGGATTGGGACTACATGTTATATGCGCAGATTGTATATAGATATACAGTAGGCTACAAAAATAACCATTTGTAGATCAGCAATATCCATAAAGGTATAAGAATAGAGGGGAAAAGCGCAATACTAGCCCATTAGCGGCAGCGACAGCATAATTAAGTGTTACGGGGCATCTATCCTTGTTGCCAAAGCCACGTTATTGGCTACTTCTTCGTCCTGAATCCTAGAGTTAATTCAATCTCATGTAAGACTTGACCAATAACATAACTGCCAGACAAAGACAGATGCCCCGTTACGAAGCGAATTCTGCTGTCACATATCACGACCCCTTTTCTCCTCTATTCTTATACCTCTCTGGCAATATCGCAGTTGCGTTATTTTTGTAGCCTACTGTATATCTATATACAATCTGCGCATATAACATGTAGTCCCAATCCGTAGACAACTAGGATGTACAACGACTATTCGTAGATCAGTGATACCGCAGTTGTTGAGGAACTGACGTTTATAAATCTTTTTCTATTTAAAAATATATGCTTCAAGGTAAAATTTAAGCTCACAAAAGTTCAAAGTAATGCACCCACAGCTGGGAAACACGTGGTCAAAAATCGCAAAAAACTCCTTTTTTCAAACTTGAGGAATTTTTTACTAAAAATCTGTGGGGTTTAGGTATATACATCCTGATCAATTTTTTGTTCGAAATTTGCTAAGGAATCAGAATAAATTTTTTTTTTTACTGAAATTGTAAAATTTTTTTACTTGTTTATAAAATTTGTTAATAACAAAAAATTGTCCACTTGGACAGTGATCCACCATAAAAAATCGTGTTCAGCAGGCAATAGTACATTAAAAAAACTTTGGTAGGTCCGTCCTAACTCAAAAGGTCACGGGACCCTACCTGGCCCCCTAACTATAAGTCACTGGATCTCAATATGATTTTTTTTTTTTTTTTAATATTATAGTGCTCTACGTCCGGCTCCTTTAATAAGGGCACTACTGAGGGCACTTGGCACTTGGGAGAAGGAAGGGAAGAGGGATGGGGAGGTCTCCCATTACTGGGAGGGGGGTAGGGGGAAATTAGGCAATTACGCTGCGAGAAGGTCGCCTAAACCCTCCTCGAGGAGCATTGCGTGGTAAAAAAGCACATGTGAAAAATCACAGAGGTACTTTGTTTGAAAAAGTCGCACTGGCCAAGAATCGAACAGTAGTCTCCCGTGTGCCAATCCACGACCTAGCCGACCGAGCCACCGCGCGCTCATTCTCAATATAATTGAACATGTCTGGTGAACAATGGTCAAAGAGTAGCACCCAGCAATAGCTGTGAGCAATCGACAACTAATTGAAATTATTACCAACTCCTGGATGTAAGGAAACTATAGGAAATCTATAAAAACTCTCAATGCTGTCCTCCACTTTAACGAAAAAAAATTTTTTTTAACACACCCTTGAAACCGGGCTCATTTTACACCTAATGTCATGTACTATAAGGAAAAAATTTTGAACACGGGTTTCAGTGAGAGTGACAACCTTTTTCCACGATTTCGATAGTAAAAGTATGTATGTATATAAATATTGTAAATACATATATAATTTTAACATGTAAATCGAGAAAAAAGGGTGTCACTCTCACTGAAACCGTATTCAAAAAAATTTTTTTTATAGTACATGCCATTACAAGTAAAATAAGTCCGGTATAAGGGTGAGCCTAAAAAAATTTTTTTTATTTAAATAAGGGACAAAAACGCAATATTTTTTGTAGATTTCCTCACTTACACAAATTTTTTAAGTTAATTTTGTAATTAATTTTGAAAAAACTTATTTTTTGGACCTTACAACTTCATTTGTCACGATATATAACAATTTATCAACATACATGAACGTACACCAATAGAAACGTACGTGGTGACACAAACACAATTTTTTTAATTTATGAAGTGAACACCAGTCATTGTAGAAAATGCCATTATCTTTCAAATAACATGCCTATGAGACCTACTGCGATCGACTAGCTGCTACTATGCAACTATTGGCCGTCAAAAAAGTGTTAAGTTTTATTATCGACAGTAGAGAAGTAATAGAAGTACTTTTTTATCTCGCCTATACACTATATTTTTAGCTAATGAGAACGGTGTACTTATATTTAAAAAATATTTACTAACTTTTAAAACAACTATTTTTAACAGTTTTTCTAACTTTTTTTGAGTTGTGTGTAATTCGAGTTTTACTTTTTTTTAATTATATTATATACACAAAAGAAAGTTTTTTTCCTTTTTAAAAAATTTTAACGAATGCATCACAGGGGTGCTTTACATTTGTAGCTCTGATTTCTTTTCCAATCAGAACTTGATAGTTTAAAACCAAGAATATTGCACGGGAGGGAAATATTTTATCATCCTTTGACAATATAATTTGAAAAAAACTAAAATCGTTTTTTTACATCTTCACACAGTCGAGAAAATATGTAAATATAAAAAAAAAATTTTCTTAAATTTTTCTTAAAAGTGAAAGACGTGCACACGTGGTGTCAACAAAAAAGTTGTAAATATATATAAAGAAAGAAAATTTTTATTTATTTTTCAAGAACCGTTTTTGCACAAATTAATAAAACCATTAAGGAATATAAAAATATCAGTTTTTTTCTATACCTTTTAAATTCTTATGAAAGATGTTTGTGTAGTAGAAAAAGTTTTAAATCTCATTGAAAAACAAATTATTTGCGTTGTGGTATTTTATTCGAATTATAATCCTGATGGTTTGGAAAACAATAAACATTTTAAAATAATACAAACATTGATTTTTAGGTACTGATTTATAAAGACTTGTATCATTCTACAAATATTGAAGAGAATCCTCAACACGAAAAAATTAGATCCTTAGCTATAGCTTGTATTGTATACAAATTATGTTTTAGATTTATGTGTGGTCAAGAGGAAACTTGTAGATCTCGTTCTACATTGTTTTAACACTCATTTATACCTAAAATGTGATCTTTATTGTCTAAACGATAATTTTAAAAATTCATACGAATATGGTTATACTTATGCTCGAGGCATTTTTTTTCAATTGATTTATTTTTTTATTTTTTTTTTTTTCATTACAGTTATTGAAAATTTTTTTAGAAGTAAATTGGACAACTCCACCCGGTCACTATATTTCTTTTTACGCAGAAGTATAAGAAATATAGGTACCCCAGGCGCCGCGTTGGTTGGACCGGGCAATAACAACAACGCCAGCGCGAGCAGCGTGTTCAGTGTGTTCACCTCGACGACTGGCGACGACTGGTGTCAGTGGCTGGTAGCAGCGGTGGCGTCGGCGGGGAAGGCCAGCGCGGTACAGTGGTGGCGGCTAGGGCGCGCTCAGTTTGTACTTTACGGCTCGACGCGCCGTATCGCCCCGATAATCCTCCGCGCGCTTCGATCTTACCAATCCTTGGTCTCATATTTGGTATATAAATACATTGACTAAAGCCGGCCCTCCTCCGCGCCACGAGTCGTGCTCCCGCTGTGGGCTGCTCTTTGTTGTAGCCGTCGTTTTGTCGTTCTTGTTCGGTGCGTGCCGCTCGACAAACCGATCTATCGGTGTGCCGGTTGTTTGCTAAAGTTGTGAGGTGATTGGTGGTGTGGTGTCCGTTGCTGGACCGCAGTATAGCTCATTTGATTGGAGATACATTTAAGGAACCATGAGGCTGGACATTCGCTGGCTCGTCGTCGGGCTCGCGCTGCTGTGCTTGGCCGAAGGTAAGCAATACCCGCGAATATACTCCCTCAGACGTGACCCAAGGGGTACGTGAGATTGAACGATCGGCCCTTGGGGACAGATTTATTTGCCGATTCGGATGGAATGGATAGTTGATGCAGCCTCTCGGGACGTCAGTCACTTGACACTTCGATACAGTGAACTTTTGTGACATTTGGTCAAGTTGTGTCCTTTGGAATTTGCAAAAATTATAAAAGTGCTGTAGCCGTAGTAAAGCGAACCTATGTACATACCCCCAGATTTAGTATTTCTATGAATCTTTAAGACACCTACATCGGTAGCGAGAATCCTTTGATGATTAGAGATCAAAATCTGTTAATTACAGCCAAGTGCAGAACCTTTTCGGGTCTTTTTACTTGATTGAAACAGCTGTTTTGTGTACTTACTTCATTATTTGTCTTGCGACTTACGTTATTGTCGCCTCAGCAAAAATTTCATACGACAAGGTGACCTTTATACTGTTGAAAAGTTCAGTTTTTAATCGTTTAAGAACCTTCTTAGAGGTATTTATAAATTACTCTAACGATATCCCACTGTAGTAACTATGACAATGAACGGATGTATGAGTTATAAGATTAGCCGAATAACTTTGAACAAAACGTCAAACACTAAATTCAGCGCGTTTGACCAGGAATCGAGTAAAATCTTTGCTTTTAGGCTCAACTGCTCGAAAAGGTTGCCTTGTACTTTATTTTTCGGAACAAAAGTGTAGTATATCTCGATATCTCCTTATGTACGTAACTGTGTTTTGAGACTAAGTTGAGTCATTGGCACCTGATTAACACCAAACTTGGATAATTTGGTTTTTGTAGAAAAACGTGAACGTTTTTATCGGGTGGGGTTTTATTATTTTATTATAAGTCAACCCGTTCTTAGTACTTTTACTACTGGGTTCAGAGGTTAAAAGTAATTTTATTCGTGATTACTTAACAAATTAGTTTGAGATAGTACATAACTTTTTTTGTACTGTACACTTTTTTCTCGGAAAAGTCAATAATTTGTTGCTGGTCTTGAGTAAAAGTAAAACATGTGAAAAATCGTACTTTTTTCCAAAACGGTGATAATTGACAATCTACGAGCGCCGAAATGTTAAAAGCGAGAGTTATAAAAATTTACAGCATACACCTCTTTGTCACGTACATAAATAGTATATTACGCACCTAGTGAGCGAGGTTAAGAATGAAGGGATATTCGTCTTGTTCCTACTTTCGGCGCAGTATGATGAAAAAACGTTTGATAGCATCTAAATTTTTTACGACGTGTAATGATACTTATTTGCTCTGGTGACAAATGTATCAGTCAGATGCAACAGCAAAGCCATTTTGATAAATAAGGGCACTTATTTAATAATAATCATACCGGTATAGCTATTCTGCTCATAAAAAGCCTTGTACTTGAAAAATGTTTGAATCGTTATATTAGACACACCCAATGAATGTAACAAATATTTAATATTTTTACCACCGTCAAATAAATAAAAAAATATTCGACCTTAAAATATAAGAAGCAATGACATAAATATAGTCTCGCTTTTATGAGGGTAGTCCAAGCGAAGAAAATACGACTATAGCGAGGAAGAGCGACCAGTCGAGGTGTTAGAAGCGCCGATGAAAAGGTTCGATAAGAAGGTATTAATTTGACGACGGAAAAAACGACATGGGAGAAAAAGAACGCCTGACATATCGATAATCTTGTCCCTCCATATTTATTGCGTATACTTGTAAGTTTGTTGTGTTTCAAAATAATTGTACGTGGCTATACACGTTAACAAGTATCCCTCGTTAAGATCCACGCAAGCTGTTTTTATTTATTTTTAATTTTAGCTACGTGCTTTTTATGCTACATCAAAGATTAATGGAAATACAAGAAAAATAACTTCTTCCATCACTTTGGAAGATACATGGGAATAGAATTTCTGTAGATGTACATCGTTTGTTAAGAGAACAAATTTTGTACGGATAACGTGAGAAAAATCCCGCAAAAACACGAGCAACTGGCCCACAGGTTGAGGGTCATACATATTGTATTATATTGTCCAAGACCAGGCATACCTTTCCTTTGTCTCAATGAACTTGCAAAGTTTCCAATCGAGTCTCAACATCGCAACGGCTGGTTCACCAACTCGGAAGCCAAAGAGAGTTGAGCCGTATCAGTGAAACGTTAAATTCTTTTTTTCTTCCGCCTCATTAGCTTCCTAGCCGGCATGTATGTATACATGTATTACATGCGCGCACTCTTGGTGTATATATATATTTATTATTTCTCTCTCCATGTTATAGAAATATTAATGATACGCCATAACCATACCAGGTTTGAACCGACGGTAGGTATAATTGCACCAGCGAGGTGTAATGACCTCATGGTGGCTCATTAAGAAGCGCCTAGCCGCTGCATGTGCTGGTTTCCCTCTTGCGCTGCTGCATGTATAGCGATTCCAAAGCCATGATCTCGGGGACTCTTTCTTTCATTCCGAGAGTATTGATAATTTCCCCAATAGTAGCTTGCATCTATGCGCGTGCAGTTCATGTGTACCTTTTTTTTTTTTTTTTTTTAGAGTTTGTTGCTCCTGTGTGTCTGAGTGCAACGTTTACTGAGACATGTTGGGCTTGATTTTTGCGCGATTGATCGAAAGTTACAAATTTTACAGCTACACAGAATGGAAAAACAATGAAAACGCTTGCTATCCGAGTTTTGAAAATTATACCATCAGTTGGAGGCATATAACTGGCATGTGTCTTTGGTTTGACAATTTCGAAATTTCTAAAGCGCTCACCATTCACCAAGTGTCACCGATACATTGGCACATCGGTTCTTTATCAATGGAGACCTTATTCATTCACGATAGCTGTTGCTACAAGTATGAAGAAGATCTAGCGAGTAACCAACTGTAACTATAAGAATAATAAAAGATAAGAGTGACGCGAAAATACAGTCAAATGTGTGTCTACAGATAAGAAGTTGGTCAAACTAATGTTGCTTACAGCGAGATTGGACCGCGAATGATACGATAAAATTCATTACGTGCTACGAAACGTATTTTTTTCCTAATGAAGGTTCAAAGATTGTGATAAAAGGTAGATTCGTCAAACGCAGATTTTTGTTATTGGGATAAAAAAATGATGTTTGTCGGGTGTGTACGTTGGTTACAAAATTGCGTCAATTGTGTTATGAGATTTGATGACGATAAGATGTTGATAGCGCGAGAAAAGACAACAACATACCAAATGAGGATTTGGCGAGAACACGCATTGATGACAAATATTTGTAACGAAACTGAAACGGGTGTAGGAATGTCAGGATTGGATTTTTCTAAATATACAGTTTCGGTTCAATAAGCGCAATTGACAAAACTCTTTACTTTATACTACCGACTTAGTGTGCCATTGTCTGATGTACATTTATCTGTAGTAATAAGTTATGGGCAAAATTATAATAGAGATTTTTTCCAGTTTTTACTATGATTGAGCCATTGTATGATTTTAAAAGTTTATGGAATTGAATGTTCTTGATATACTAACAATCAATTTTTTAAGCTATAGCATATAAATTTTACATTTCAACACATATTAAACGCATACTGTAATACATTTCTTATACATGATGTACATCATTATTGAACAGTTAATTAATTGTTTTCAATCACAATGAAAAAGTACCTACATAATTGAAAAAAGTCCTTAGCTATGGTTTTGTACCCATCAATTTATACATCACAACAATTTTTTTACGGTGAAATGATTTTTCTCAAAAATTGAAAATAATGTTGCAGAACTGACATTTCAAAGCTCTCCATATTCTTTCATGACTCTTCCCTGGAAATGGCACTTATGGCTACCGTTTACATCAACTGTATTACAAAATGGCACTTTTGGCCACTTCAACTGTATTACATACCTTGACGTTTAAACTGTGAAATCAAGACTTAGCTCGTAAAGAATAACAACTATTCAGATCTATCTCTATGACGTGTACCAGTTAGGTGCCAATGGCGTACGTATCATTTAGCGCATGAGCACAATTAAGCTACGCCCTCCGGTGGTACAACCCATACAGACACATAATTATACATGTATGGCGACTCGTAGCTCTGCTCTTGGACACCATATACACGTCGTCGGTGGTGCAGGACAGCTTTTTGGGGGAAAAGTATCGGTAATACCAAGTTGTAGCTAGTATAGGCTCTCTATGAACACGATGCCCATCGGCTTCCCGACCGGACCATAGTTGCGTTGGTCTCTGCAGTGGGTTACTGTACCTATAGATCGGAACCATCGGAAACTATTGTGAAAAATTCGAAGGAAAGGAGAGACGAGAATAAAGACACGGCCGTAAAATGCTGCAGCTCCGCGTTTTTTCTGTTCATTCTCCGCCGTTGAGCCGTTGAATGGCGATCAGCAGCGACGTTGCTCTTGGCTATATAGGTGGGTATGCACTTTAAAGAGGAGGAAAACGAGATGTGCGCGTCGGGGGAGTGCGGAGGAAAAAAGAAAAAGAAAACGGGACAGAAGGAAAAAAAAAAAAAAAAAGAGGCGGAGGAGAAGGGGCTCGATCGTGTCTCGCTCGACTGAATGGGCCGAACGAAGGAGCGGGCGTATTATATTATGCAGAGGAAGACAAGGGAAAAGAGATGAACGAAAGCATACGTGTATGTATAGGTGAGATGGTAACTATATATATAAGCACTATAAAACGCACCCCCTCCGCCCTCTCTCTGTGCAAAACCTGCCTACCGGAAGGACGAGTAGCCTGCCTGTGTGTGTATGGGTATGTGTCTGTGATCCAGGTGAATGAGAGAAAGGATGAGACTATATGGTCCAGGCGGGTCCAGGTATGCGCGCAGATGACTCCTCCGATACTGCTGTACCTTCTATACATGTATACAGTATATTTTACCACCCAACTCTCGCTGAGATATCTGCGCCTTATGCATATGTATACATAATAAACATATCTTTATCCGTACCGTCCCGCGTTGCTCGTGTTATACTATTTTTCACCATCGAAATCATCACTTTGTTTTTTTGCAGCTTCTTTTTTTTTTTGCTTCGGCAATTTTTCTTTCCATTACAGACTACTTACTCGCTTGATGAAATTAGGATTCTCCACCCGAATTCTCCCCCTGTGAATAAAATTCCAGTTTCGTGCAAAAAAGTGGTTTCTTTTTCGTAAGAAGTTTAAAAGTGAATAATTTTTTTTTTTTTTTTTTTTTTTTTTAAGACTGATACAGTGTTAGTGTAACAATAATGTTGATTTTATCGGACACTCAACGAATTTTCTAAAAGGTAATGTTTCATTAAAACGTGTTTTGTACTTATTCTAACATATTCGTAACAACAAATTTTATTTTTTAATTTTTTTTCATCATAAAATAGAACTCAATTTACCTTTACTAAGCAATGTGTTATGTATTAATGTATACACAATTGTGTGTAATGTAATGTAAGTCGTTATTTAAGCCATCAGGTGGTATGTATAACCACGTGTAGCCCAATGTGTGTATTTAGGAATATATATATATATGTATATGTATATATGATTATTACCCCTCCTAAAAAATATCAAGTTCCCTCAGCCAGTCAAATGAAACACACACACATATGTTATGTAACCTTGAATTATTAAAAACTTTTCAAATCAATAGTTTGCTATTATAAAGTAAAAATCAAATCGATTGCGCTTCTCCCTGGTGGCATTGCTCTACAAATTTTCTTTCGTTGTCAACGTATTATTATACTAGCGCTTAAGAATTTAATATCTAATGGATAAATAAGATCTATAACAACAGTAACTTTAATTCATCGGTAAAATTACGTTCAGAGTGAAAATTCTGAGATTAATTGGCATCAAGTATATGGATGGAAAAAAGAAGTCAGTGGGATAAACAAAAAATTTGACACATCCACAGTCAAACGATTCTCCTTCGGTCGTGGCTCATTATGGCAAACCAGATCACCTGGACTAGACTATAATTTTGGAGACCATGCGAGAGTATGCATAGCCCGGAAAACAGAGTCCAGGTGATCTATTACAACAAAGTCGATGAGGTACGGCTACAACGAGTTGGCCAGCAGCGGACATGTATAGCAATAGCAACAGCTGCCGTCATGAAGGGGTCGAATTTTCTTAGAATCTGGCCAAAGACCGATGAATAATAGTGAAATGTTTCAACGGAAAATCGGAAAAAAAGAAAACATATGTTTCCAAGTTCAGGACGGACGTCGAAAAAATTTTTTTTGTTTAAAAATATTTTTGCTAAGTATTGCATTTGAAAAAAATTTTCACAACTGCTGGATTCCCCGATCAAAATAACGAAAGCTACTGGTTTACTAGCTCAATGGGTTCTCGTTGAATAATTTTTTAGTACTCAATAACTCGGATATTCATTAAAAAACTCCAAAAAATCGTTGAAACACGATATTTTAAATATATGGGTAGTAAAGTATGTCATTTTAGACCTGCACTGAAGTTGCATCTAGCAAAAGTTACCAAAAGAAACTTTGGAAGAAAGTTTGCGAAAGTTTAACTTAAAACCTTAAAAGTACGGTTTTTTTCACCAGAAACCATAGTTTTTTTTGGGTATGGCAAGATACAGATAGTAAATAATACTTAATGATTGTTTGGAATTGGTATACGTGAAATATGATAAAAAAATTTTCGTCAATAAGTTTTCACTTTTATCTATTACCAGAATTATTGAAAAATATTTGGACGTGCCAAAACAAACTTATGTGAGGTCATTCCGGCTAGTGCAGGCTACGGTTTTACAAATAGGTCTGGTCTGGAAACTTCCGTACACTTTAGTGTTAGGGGGTGTCATGTTCGTTCCGTTACCTGCTTTGAGAAGTAGATGACAGTATGACACCACCACTACCATACATAGTTTCCATACCAATTGTTTACACGAACGTATACATTGTATACTTACATTATCTTGATGGAGTGGAAACATAATTTGTTTTTAAAAAATAATAAAAGTACAGCACTTTTGTTACCAAATGTATAGATTTTTTTTTTTTTTTTTTTTTTTTTTTTTTTTAAAGCCTGTTTTAAGGTGACTTACTCATCCTTAATTTATTAGAAAATGCGTCACAAAAGTCAGGAATTTTCAAAAATTCATAATTTAGCACTTCCGCTTCATTTACAATGCTAATAATTTTTCTTAATTTTGAAAGATCTAATTCTACAGTTAATATTAAAAATTAAAAATTATTGAAACGCAAATAGTATGTGCTTCTTATAGCAAAAAATTTAAAAAAATGTCTTGACCTTAAATCATGGGAGCACCATTTTTGCTTTCAAATTTTGTTAAAAAAAAATTTCACCACAAAAGTACCGCTTGGTTTTTTAATAATTGTTATAGATTCGTGTAACGTTTAAGTCCATATTCTATGTTATTTCGTAAAAATTTTTTGCAGGGGAGCCGGAGAAAATAAATTAAAAAAATTTCCGCGGACGTACTAATATGTGTTTGAGAGAAAGATTGAAACAGTAAGCCGAAAAATGATATGAGCCATAGTGTACCTGCCGATTACTGCACAATACACGTCCAAACAACAGCACGCCATTATTTACCCAGACGTATGGTTATATATTTGTAGGAGGGCAGCTGGCCAGTAGCCGAGCGGGTCCGGGGTCTCTGAAAGAAATAATACCTACTCAGGCCAGCACAGCCTAAAACTGCAACATGATGCACGCATACCTATAGGGTGTTTTTCTCGGCCGAATTTTCGAGCTGGTCCCCGATGTGCGTGCATGCGTGGCCTTGTCTCTCTCACCCGAATTTGACCGACTACCTACTATACCGAGACCACCTTGCCTTTTCATCAGCCTCTTTCGCCAGGGGTTCGGTATAAGCCTGTATTTATTTATAATCCCCGGCTTGCTTTCTCTTCTCCCCTCCAACCGCGCGGCGCATTTGGATTATACATCACACATGACTATACTTGTATTGATAGACATACTGTTTTACCCGTACATTACCGATTGCATAATGTCATACGGCCCCCGAATCATCAAACGCTCACTTACCTCTGCACGTGGCTCTAAAGAATTCAGGTGATGTGTACTTAACTATGTACATCTATTAGTAGGGCTCCGCCCCATACGCCCTCCGCCTGACCACCCTCCATGCAAAAATAATGGCTTTGAGTGTTCATGAGACGAATCAAATAATTTCAAGGTGTTTGGAAGACTTTTAGTAGCTACGAATAATCTACAAGCTATTATTTTATTTATTGTTTTCAACAATATCTTGAATCGGCCTTGGTTCGTAGGTTTTATGGTACGTTGGGCGTTATTTACTTATACATGAACAGAAAGAAAGTTAAGGCTTACATTTATATATTATATACGGTGTCCCGGTAATAATACGTGTCCAGCTATACTAATTATCTCTGAAGGTCTAAAAGCATCTAACTCAGTTGAAATTTAAATCAGTCCGATGTAAGGGGTTTGGAGATATGACTGTTTACCCCATACTCACGCACGTAGATAATTTTTTTGTAATTGGGTATTTTTATATGAAATACTGTGAGAAATATAAGTTGGAGAACTTCATTTTTTTTTAGTTTAAAGTTCCCTGTATAAGGGAGCAAAAATAATCGAATATTAAAAATTATTTTGATAAAAATGACAGCCTTCTCAAATGACACAATATTTTTAATTTATATTGTCAACGATCAATGATGTATACCTAATGCCATATTAAATGTGTATACTGCTTGTAGAAATATTTTTTCGTTAATCCTGTCAATTAATTAGGATAAAGGAGAGCAGACACGATATCTTAAAAAAATCTGTTTCCCTTTACTCTTTTCTTTATTGGTAAGTATTTTTATTTCTTCTGGAACTTATTTATTCAAATAGTTGTCGAGACTAAAAAAGAAATGATGTTCTCTTATTATGATGAACCTGATGATATTTTGAGCAGTAGGTCTAATGCGAGATTTTATGCTTATCGAGTTCAGCTCATTCACAGGTGTGCACTTCGCATACCGACAAATATATAACCCCAAAACACTTATCATCCAGATTGCGTGAAGTAATAAATCTCTCGCCAAGTTCTTACAAAAAGGTGATGCGACGCTCCTAGTCAAGAGCAAGCATTCAGATATATAATATCTTATCGCACGAGTCAGCGCACGAAAGTTGAATCCGAGTGAAATGTGGGCATGGCATAACTCACTTGTAGAGAAAAGGGAATAATTCTGTCACTGACAGTATTTGACGTTTTTCGAATTCGACTGATTCACGGGCCTCGTTTGCGCACAAGTATTGCACCGGCTTTGACTCCGTTTTTATTCCATACTAATACATGTCTAGATTTCTTCCCTTCACCCTCCACGTCGAGTCCCGACGTCCAATTGCAATGCGTGGGAGTTCGGCAAGATGCATCAACGGATGCAAATGCAGCATCATCCGTATAAAACGACACAGTTTAATGCACACGAGGCATTGACAAATCACCAGCACGCGTGCATGCGGACCTTTACCGTAGGAGCTCAAGCCTGTATGTGTTTTTCCTCCCGTAAGTTGCTGGCTTTTTCCGCATCTCATGTTATTGCAATAGGTTTCGTGATCTACGGCTGCTGTCCATGCGAGTGAGTACTTCGTTGACATTATGCGATTCTATGTGGAATGTGGTCCCAATCGACTCTAATAGCGCAACGTCATAAGGACCTTGAAAAAAGGTTGCTGTACTACTTAAAAACGTAGTAAATATATTAGAATAATGTTGTAAGAACATTGTAAAAACTTTTAAAATGTGTGCTGCTTTTTGGAACCAAGAATTACTCTGGACTCCTTTTGCCTGAATTTTGCGTGTAAATTGTGGCCATATCAGGTGTTACTTCCACCTAGAGTTGAACTAAGTTTCTCCTACAGGACTCTCACGACATATATGATGTTTTCAAGCATTTCATTATATATTGCTTGGTATTTATGTAAATGCAAAATCTTATACCAATCTGGGAGCCCAACTTATCGACAGATTTTCAATCACACGTAGCCATAGTCTATTGGAAACATTTGTCTCGCTCGTTGCTACTCTACAAATCGTATTCAGTGACAAAGAATCACTTTGAGGCCATATTTTACGAAGAACGGGCCAAGAAAGTCACGAATAGTAGCGACATGAAGGCGCGTTTATCTTTTTAGATGGTGGATCAATACGAAGATCATATAAACATTCATTAACAGCTTTGAGGAAACGAAGGAACATTTTTACACCTTTTTTGGTAATACTGTGATAGTATTACCAACATACTGATTATATGCTTTTGTTGCGGTAACAATGTTACCATAACTATTGTATAACGGAGCCTAGTCATTATTTCTTTGAAACTTGACTCACGAATTCTACTCACGGGGAAATGATGTTGTCATTTATTGTTTCAATATGTAAATCAAAGAAAATCCTCAAAAATATGGTACACATATTTATATCTCTAACAAATACATTGATACGTCTTACGTAACAGAAAATTCATGTTAATTAAACTATAATGTAATCGTTAAATAACGTTAATTAAATCATCCCAATTTATAATATGTGTCGTTTAGATGGAAGGTTGCGCCAGTAAACGCCATTGATTCCTTAATAATTTTAATGTTATCTTCGCTACGTTCAGTCCTCGCGTTTACTTTAGTCCACAATGTTGGTATCTATACAAGTATGACTGAACGTGACCTGAAAAATTATAAGGTTCAAACTAGGTAATATATGGCTTTAACACGTGACAGACAAGTAACAAGACCCTTCATGTCGCGTCTTTTTAATGACCACACCTAATAAGTCTGTGTTGTACATCATCGAGAAGATTTTCGGAATTCATCTACAATTGAGGTCAATCATCGTACGGGAGACCACGATCAAGCTGCGTTGGCTTATCTAAGTAGTTCATTACTGTATTCTTTTCCTCAAAAGTCTTCCTTTTATCGGTCTGTCGATAGACGATGCCCTAGTGCCATACACCCATATGTTTGATCTTCGAGAGTGTTGTTTTTACGCTCAGAGCTAGCTCGTGCATATATACACGCGTGTGAGTGCGCGCGTGTGGTCTATTACGTCACGAGTGCGAGTGTCTAGTTCAACCTAATAATTAAACAATTTAGCCTCGTTAAATTCGAGCGAAGGCGATGGGGAAGAAAGTGACGGGAAAAGTTGTGAGTTAGGAGCTCGAAACGCAGAGACCCGCATCATATGAGGATACGTATCTTTACATTGAGTCAACCCCATAATATGTATACATTTTTCTACATCGTAGTGTACTGACCTACTGTGGGTATGTGCACTTTTCCTCTATTCATTGAACATACATCGTTATATCGATGATCTTGTCCCAGTGACGCTCCATTTACACTCAGAATCCCAAACGATATGCATTATATTTCTATTAGAATATTATTTTCAAAGCAGTTCAAGCAGGGTATGCAAAGTTTTAATTTATTTTGTCATGCACAAGCAATTAAAAACAAATATTAGAAAAATTTTTAATTCCTTCTAACTCTTTGTCCATTTCAGCCTTCTAAATATGCCGGTTTTCGTAAAATGACCCATATACTATAACTGAGGGTATTTGGAAATGAAAAATTTCTCAAGCTTTCGATAGATCGTAGGTTGCTATCCCTACTTAACTAACAAAACGTGGGTTCAATTTTAGTAAAGAACACGATGAAATCAGCCACTCTGTTAGTTAACTACGGGTACCAACCTACGACGTAACAAAAGCTTACAAAAATTTAATATTCCAATACTCTCAAAATTGGTACTAGCTCTGAGTTTTTATTTTTGGGAGACTGACTTTACGTCATTGGAGTGTGCATCGACGAAGACATTTGTTACGGATAAATTGGATTTATTTGAGATACAATGGCGGGAAAAGAAAATACGAAACCGAATTTCGCGTCTTATACACTGTCAAAAAAGGTATACAAGCCCGTAACGCCAATTCAGCCACTTTTTCTGTTTAAAAAATAGCAGCAATCGTTATCAGAAAAATATTAACTATTACTTAAACCAGTTTTCAAATGGCAATTGAATCGACTGAGGCATGGAAAACTCCAGTTTTTTGTCAAACGACCAACGTGCAGTTAAAAGAGCGGCGCCTGCGTGGGCGACTGTCTGCCTGGCGATCTCTAGAATCCAGAGCCCCTGGATTATCACTGGCTCAACGGTCCCTTCCAACCGATGTGCATTCATTCCTTGCCCCGCCTCTGCGCGCAGTTCAAAGTTTCAGCTTCTTCTAATTATTCCAGATCTCGGCCAGGACTAAGCTCTAACCCCCACTAGGTGTATTTTATCAACTGTGGCTGAAAAACAGAAAAGAGCCGCCTTTGTTTGCATGGTATATACTTAAAATAGTGCAGGTATGTTTTGGTGGCCCATACGAACTAGGACCCGTAGAGAACCATTTCTTATTTAAGGAAGAAAAAAAGGGAGATCAGCCAAAAACACAAATCTCACAATATTATGCATGTACATGTTATACCTATGTGCTTTTTGCTATTGTGCAAGCCGTGTATGAAGATACCTGTACACTACTGTTACAATAAAACATCGGTAAGTTTTATATCACGCTTCGTTCGGGACAATCTCGACGTGATTTAAAACGATTTAAATCGTAGTTAAATCGTTTTAAATCGTAATAATTTTTAATCACATTTGATAAATTAATAATTATGCGTAATAGTTACTCGACAGCGTTAAAAAATTGAAATTATAAGAAATTACACAGTTTCAGCAATGTTAACAATCACAAAATGCGATTTACGTGCGATTTAAATCTTGAAACAATAAAAATTTTTTGTCACAAGCAAAGTAAGTTGTTCTATAAGTGAATAATATACTTATGTACTTATTTATATATAGTAAGAGCGCGCGGTGGCTCGGTCGGCTAGGTCGTGGATTGGCACGCGGGAGACCGTGGTTCAATTCCCGGCCAGTGCGACTTTTACGGGCAAAGTACCTCTGTGTCTTTCACATGTGCTTTTTCACCACGCAATGCTCCTCGAGGAGGGTTTTAGGCGACCTTCTCGCAGCAAATTTGCCTAATTCCCCCTACCCCCCTCCCAGTGATGGGAGGCCTCCCATCCCTTTCCTTGTCCCTTTCCCAAGTGCTAAGTGCCCATAGTAGTGCCCTTATTAAAAAGGAGCCGGACGTAGAGCACTATAATATAAAAAAAAAAAAAAAAAATTTATATATAGTGATGAACTCTAGATGTCTTACAAGCGAATAAGAAGCTACGAGACTATTCCTCGGAATTTTTTAATCATCCAAAACGCCCGTTTACGTACTTGTATCATCTTAAACTATAAAAATTTATTCAATTTCTGTTACAGTCAAAATTAGACTTGGATATATCTTTTAAATACCATACTTGAATGTATAGAAATAACAGATGTATGATTTAAATGTAAAATTGTAGATACAACAAGTGGATGGTAATGAAATAAGGAAAAACATAATCTACTTTAAATTGTTTTAGTTATTGCAGAAAATCTTTTTTTTTTCAATACTCTCTCAACCCCGACGCATGATTTTTTCAATTAAGATTTAAGTTCAGATTAAAGTATGATTTAAATGCGATTTAAATGTAAAATAATACTGAAAATATGTGGATGGTAATGACATAAGGATGAACATTTTTCATTTTGAATTACTCTTAATTTTTTGCAAAATAACATTTATTTATTTTCAGAAATGTTCTATGAACCCTAATTTAATATCGATTCAATTTCAATTTTAGTAGGACCAAAATGCGATTCAAATCTGAAGTAAATGTACAACTGTACTGGCAACGTATAAATAATAATAAAATTATGAAAAACAGTTATTTTTAATTACTTTTAATGCTTTATAAAAAATTTTTTTTTTTCAGGAATTTTCTCAATACGCCAATTTAAAATCGATTTAATTGCAATTTAAGTATGATTTCAATGTAACTTAAATGTAAAATTTTACTTACAACATGTAAACAATAATGAAATCATAAAAAAAATCTTTATTTTCAATTATTTTTAAAGCTTTGCAAGAATCTATTTTTTATTTTCAGGGGTGTTTTCAACACCCCGATATAAGATATATTTTGTTGCGATTAAAGTGTAATTTAAGCCTGATATGGGTAATGTGTAAATGTAATTGTAATGCGATTTAAATGCGATTTAACTGCGATTTAACTGCGATTTAAATGCGATTTAAATGCGATTTAAACGCAATTTAAATGTGATTTAAATTTTAAGTCTAACTTAAAAACATTTTCTATTTTCTCGACAATTAGAATTAAAAAAAACTTGTTTTCCAAATGATCTGTAGTTATATTTTAAAGGGATAAAAATTTATGTTTCTATCATTATAAACTATAATTGAACTTCAATTATTTTTAATGCATTGCAGAAAGTCAATTTTTTTATTTTTAGGCATGTTCTCACTACCCCGATTTATGATATACTTAGTAGCGATTTTAGTGTCATTGAAGCCTGATATGGATAATACTTGAGTGCGATTTATCTGCGATTTAAATGCGATGTAACTGCGATTTAAATGCGATGTAACTGCAATTTAAATGCGATTTAAATTTTAATTCTCACTTGCAAATATTTTCTATTTTCTCTACAATGAAAATGAAAATTTTTTTTTAACTGATTTGTGGTTATATTTTAAAGGGATAAAAACTTATTTTTTTATTATTATAAACTACAATTGAACTTCAATTATTTTTAATGCTTTGCAGAAAGTCAATCTTTTTATTTTTAGGCATGTTCTCAATACCCTGATTGATAATATATTTAGTTACGATTTAAGTGACATATAAGCCTGATATGGGTAATACATGAGTGCGATTTATCTGCGATTTAAATGCGATGTAAATGCAATTTAAATGCGATTTAAATGCAATTTAAATGCAATTTAACTGCGATTTAAATGCGATTTACATGCGATTTAAATGCGATTTAAATGAAATTTAAATGTGATTTAAATTTTAATTCCAAATTTTAAATGTTTTCTATTTTCTCGACAGTTAAAATAAAAAAAAATTATTTTCCAAATGATCTGTAGTTATATTTTAAAGGGATAAAAATTTTTTTTTCTATTATTATAAACTACAATTGAACTTCAATTATTTTTAATGCTTTGCAGAAAGTCTATTTTTTTATTTTTAGGCATGTTCTCAATACCCTGATTGATGATATATTCAGTTACGATTTAAGTGACATAATAAGCCTGATATGGGTAATACTTGAATGCGATTCAACTGCAATTGAAAAGCGATGTAACTGCGATTTAAATGCGATTTAAATGCAATTTAAATGCGATTTAAATGCGATTTAAATGCGATTTACATGCGATTTAAATGCAATTCAAATGGGATTTAAATTTTAACTTCAACTTACAAATGTTTTCTATTTTTTCGACAGTGAGAATTAAAAAAAAAATTGTTTTCCTACTGATCTGTAGTTACATTATTAAAGAAAAAGATTTATTTTTTATTATTATAAACTTGAATTATTTTCAATGCTTTGCATGAAGTCTACTTTTTTATTTTTAGGCATGTTCTCAATACCTCAATTTATGATATATTTAGTTGCGATTCAAGTGTGATTTAAGCCTGATATGGGTTATATGTAAATGCAATTTAAATGCGATTTAAATGCAAGTTAGATGCAATTTAAATGCGATTTTAATTTTAAGTCTTACTTACAAATATTTTCTATTTTCTCTACAATCAGCGCGGCCGAATAATCATGTAAAAATGTAATAAAATCTAAGTATATTAAATGCACTGTGCTTGTATTTGTTCAGGTGGCGCGAGTAAGCTTACGTAAAAAAAGGATTTTACAATTAAAAACATAGTAATATTTTTTTTTAAGATGCAACATTTTTTATGTATACGTAATTAATACCATTTCTATATATTTACGTAAAATAAGTATACTTTTATAACACATATATGTACATACGTACATATTATTGCTCTTCTAGACTTTGGTGCTTAAAAAATTTGTTATTTCGTTTTATGTGTCTTTCCGTTTATCATATGCTCGTTCGTACGATGTAGCTGAAACTAGCCCCACGCCGGAGTAGCCTCACCAGATAAGAGACGAATCAGACCTAAGGGGCCCCGTGGCTTAAAATTTTTTTTTCCTGATCCATTAGAAAAACGCTATATGGAGTTGCGATTCTCCCATTCACAATCCTTGCAACTATTTAAAGCCGTGAAAAGTCGCCATACTTGGAAAACAAAGAGTTTTCCGCCTATACGCAAATACGCGTATACGAAAAGAATCCGAAAAAAATTTATAACTTTTTTTTGGGCTTTTGAGCCATCTTGGAAATTGATGAAATATGTTTTTATCACTTCTATACACGATTCCTACAGGTTTTCCAAGCCCTGAAAGAACGCCTGGATTAGAAAACAGTAAATTTCCCGCCTATACGCAAGTACGGGTAAACGAAAAAAATCAGTAAAAAATTTATAACTTTTTTTTGGGCCTTTGTGCCACCTCAAAAATTAATAATATATGTTTCTATCACTACTATACATAATCCCAATTAGTTTTCCAAGCCTTGAAAGGCCGCCAGAATCGGAAAACAGTCAGTTTTCCGTGTATACGCAAATACGCGTGTACGAAAAAAATCAGAAAAAAATTTATATCTTTTTTTTGGGCTTTTGTGCCACCTTGGAAATTGATAAAATATCTTTGACTTGAATCTTTTTTAAATCGCATTTATATCGCCAACAAATCGCAGGCAACCGCAAATAAACTGTTATCGTAAAAGAAAAAATTGCCTTAATTTTTTTACACTTGCGAAAGTGCAATTACAATTGAATTAAAAAGAAATAATTGTTTCTCAATATAACCGAAAGAGGAGAATGTTTGGTGTGTGCTCGGGTGTGTGATTAAAAACTCAATTCTTTTTCTCTCAAAAACGCGTTATTAATGTAAAAACAAAAAATTATTATTTCGACGTAAGTGTAAATATACTTCTTACATTTTAGTTTTACTGTGTATTTAAATCAGTTGTAAATCTTATTGCAACTGAATTTAAATTACATTTAAATCGCTTTTAAATCGCTTTTAAATCGCTGTTAAATCGTATTTATATCGGCAATAAATCGCAGGTAACCGCAAATGAACTTTTTTTGCAAAAGGAAAAATTGCCTTCATTTTTTTCCACTTGCAACAGTGCAATTACAATTGGAATAAAAACAAAATATTGTTGTTTAATATAACCGAAAGAGGAGAATGTTTGGTGTGTGCTTGGGTGTGTGATTAAAAACTCAATTCTTTTTCTCTCAAAAAAGCGTTATTAATGTAAAAACAAAAAATTATTATTTCGACGTAAGTGTAAATATATTTCTTACATTTTGGTTTTACTGTGTATTTAAATCAGTTGTAAATCTTATTTCAACTGAATTTAAATTACATTTGAATCGCTTTTAAATCGCTTTTAAATCGCTTTTAAATCGCTTTTAAATCGTATTTATATCGGCAATAAATCGCAGGTAATCGCAAATAAACTTTTTTTGCAAAAGGAAAAATTGCCTTCATTTTTTTCCACTTGCAACAGTGCAATTACAATTGAAATAAAAACAAAATATTGTTGTTTAATATAACCGAAAGAGGAGAATGTTTGGTGTGTGCTCGGGTGTGTGATTAAAAACTCAATTCGTTTTCTCTCAAAAAAGCGTTATTAATGTAAAAACAAAAAATTATTATTTCAACGTAAGTGTAAATATACTTCTTACATTTTGGTTTTACTGTGTATTTAAATCAGTTGTAAATCTTATTTCAACTGAATTTAAATTACATTTAAATCGCTTTTAAATCGCTTTTAAATCGCTTTTAAATCGCTTTTAAATCGCTGTTAAATCGTATTTATATCGGCAATAAATCGCTGGTAACCGCAAATGAACTTTTTATGCAAAAGGAAAAATTGCCTTCATTTTTTTCCACTTATAACAGTGCAATTACAATTGAAATAAAAACAAAATATTGTTGTTTAATATTATTGAAAAAGAACAATATTTTGAGTGTGAAAAAACTAAATTTTTTTCTCTCAATAAAGCGAAATAAATAAATTTAAAAAAAAAATGTTTATTTTGACTTGAGTGCAAATCTACTTTTTACATTTTAATTTTATTTAACGTTTCATTTAAAATTAAATCTTATTTCAATTTTACCTGAAGCGTATTTCTATCGGTGATATATCACAGTTAAAAGTAATTTAACGTAGCAGTGTATAATGAACACTTAAATAATATTTAATTTGTGTAATACAGTAAATTGCATTTCATTTATATGGTTTTTACACACTACAAAATATAACCTAATTATATGGTGACATGAGTGGTAACTTACTTTCACTTCTGACTCGTTTTTATGTACCTACCAGCAAGAGTAAGAAATATTTTACAGCTAAAATCATTGTGAGCTTACATTTGCTCATTATAAAGCACTATAGTTCGTTTATAATTAAAAAAAAATAATAATGAAAATATTGCGATTTAAGATTTAAATCGCATTTGAATCTTTAAATCTTTAAATCACGTCGACAGCCCCTCGCTCACCCACGGCGGGTGGTCGGTATGCGTATAAGCAAGGGTGCATACTGCTACGTATGGTTCCAACTTGAACCTGAACCTGTCATTTACAAGCTGTTTGAAATTTACGCGACGACATAAAGATAGTATGATAATAGCATAAATATATTTTTTTTTGCTTTTCGTTAAAAAAATAAGAGACTAATATTTTGGTATACTGGCCTATATATTTTACTTAAATGAGAGTTTATTCCAAGTTTTTTTTTTTATGACCGTTTACTACGGAAAGGGTGAACCCGAAATCATCAAAAAAACTTGAGCTAATGATGCTTACAATTTTTTAGATTTGTTAGGCCATCTTTGATTTCCAGAGACAAAAATGCCATCCCAGCACGAGTTAAAGACGATCCACATGTACGAGTTACCGGTACTCTTTAACTGCAGATTTTTTTGAGACTTCAACGTAATAGGGTATACTTGGTCACGTATACATGTATACCTCATCTTCTTCATGCACGGAGAGATGATCTTGTATCTCCATCAGCTCGAGCTGCGAAATGCAGGTTTGCTTCTATCCATGCTCGGAAGGCGTAATGTACGTGTCTGTATGTATATATAAACACATGAAGCAAATTTCGTGCGTGGGTGGGGTGCTGCCGTACGAAACACAAAGGCCATTGTCGAGGTACCGGCTCGAGCATGTATACTTATACATTACTAAACCTGCTTGCGTGTAAGCACTTATTTGTTTGTAACCTACATATTATATAGGCGTCAGAAGGGGAGTAATCGGCCGAGTTGTGGGTACAAACCTGTATTACACTCCATATAGTGTTGAATCTTGTGGGCCTACGCTCTGTATCTTTGACATGTATAATATAATAATTTTCATCATTGTTTTGTTTATATTGTGATCTTGCATACTAATAGTCGAATGGAACAATGTATCGTATGTAAATTTTTTTAAATCATCTCAAAAACTGTTTTAAAAGTGTATTGTCTTGAAAATTCATTTAAAAACCTTCTAATCTAGAAATAACTTGGATAAACGCATGATCTCAAGAATTTTTTTTTCAAGTATACGGGTCGTCTCAAAATGCTCAATTTGGAATAAAGTATCATTTTAGATACATAATTTTATTATACTTATATTATATTACACAAATATTTCTCCAAACTGTTTAAAAATAGCATTTTTACACAAACATTTTAAAAATAATCTCCCACCCGTACTGTACAAACAAAATTATACACTCAAATATATTTATTTGAGGTAAAATGAACAAGCGTTTCAAAGGTAACTTCTCGTGATTTCCATTATAAGACACAAGAGCTACCAGTTAACTGCAGTAGTTTCATCTTATCTTACTAATATATAAAGCAAAGTCGCTAAAACCGTTGTAATCGCTAACCGCGAAAACTACTGAACCGATTTTGCTGAAATGTTGCACACTGATTCATGATACTTCCTAGATGGTTTTAGTATAGTTTTTATCTTAAAAAATTTAATAACAATAGCAATAAATGAGCTCAAAGTTTTGCAAAAATACACCAGCTTTTCACTTTAGTTCAGTAAAATCCGCTAGGTGGCGTCGACATAAAATCGAAGCTACCTGCAACATAATTAAATAAGTGTGGTTATAATAAGCCGAAGCGTATCAATAGTTGTATAGTCTAGCTTCGGCAGCTCAACAAGCTGTGTAAAGATTGCAGGTGATAGTCCTGCAGCTGGGTATCCCGGTTACGGACGACACTCTTCTCTAAAGGGGAAGGGACTTAAGTGTCCCTTCACCCTGAATCTCGACGAGTGCGATCAAAAATAAAAAAAAATTAATTCAAACCGATGCCGTCTCTGCCACAATACCAGGAGACATATCTAGCCAGAGCACATTCTGCACCAACTCTTCAGAGTTGTGTGGTAGTCCCACCATCCCACCTGGTGTAGTTAGAGAATTTGTGGCTACAAATGTAAGCAAGGGAAAACAGCTCTGAGGGGCACGGGAAGCCACAACGGCCACCTTCTTGGTCGTCGCGTCCCCAACGCGCTTACCCGCATGTTCCCATCTAACGATGAACGGTTGGTTATCCAAGGAACGACCTGACGACGAGATATTCTTTGGTCAGCGGCGTACCTCCCTCCATCACAGTCTCCGTACATCGAGACTCCCAGGGTAAGAATCAAGCAACCCGTAGCCAGCTCTTCATCATCAGGAATAATAATAAAGAATAGCCTGGAAGTTTCACCACTGGCGCTTTTTAGGACCATTATAAGTATTTACGTTCCCTACTTAACCATCAATTTCATCGGTTCTTTTTAGGGGCCACTTAAGTGTAAGCTACCTTGCCTACAAATACATTTTTATTACTATTTCCGGAAGCGATTCGTCGACTAAAAGACTATATTAACTAAAGACGGGCACTATTAAACCAAGTCAGCCATTCACTAGCAGACGCACGTCACCTGCGAAGTTGTTCTTCGCAATGCTGGAAAACCCGGTGACCGACGACTCTATATTACCCTCTCGACTCTAAGCATTTAACCAGGAATCACTGATCCTCTCCAAGGTCTTCGCTGGGCAAACCTATAACAGCTATAAAGGAAAAAAAACTTGAGCCAACGGGACAGCCTCCACTGGACAAGTATCACTAACCAATCTCCCCATCTAAGATCACCAAAACAACTGAATCTGCAAATAAAAAAGATGCTTTAGACACCAACGTCTTCGACGTTATACCGGAAGACATTGGGAAAGATCTTAACAACTAGCTCCAAAGCTTCGGACTTTGTAATTTTTCTCCCGATCAGTCTGGATCTTCAACAGCAGGCCAGAGAAGATCATCCTGAGGTATCCAGGCAGTCACAATTGCTGTTAACTGAAGTCAAGAAAGAGGTAAATTAAAAAGCTCACCGGTCTTTTTTAGGGCCATCGGACGTCGAACTTCCTTGCCAACAAATGTATTAAAATTAACAAAGTTGACTGAAAATAGCCTTTAGGGATCATAAAAGTCGTAAGCATGCCAATAGTCGCAAAAGGGTATATTGGAAAGAAAACTTCAAATGTATCTAATGAATACAATTTGAGGCGTCAAGAAACTGACGCAGAAAATTTATCGAGATTAAAACAGCAGCGTCAAAATCGACAACTTAAGAGTCCATTACGTGAGAGATCAGCTTTTAATTGTACCCTCACAGCAATCTCTGAAATCTTTAAAGATCCTACTTCAGATTTTTAAATAAGTAGAAAATGTATTTCTGTTTTTGTGGCAATAAAAATGTAGGGTTTAAGGTCCAGGACTTTGTTGCTCTGGTAATAAAATTGTGAGATATGAGAAAAAAAATTTTTTTTTTAATATACATTTTTTGGGGGTTTAAAATCTTAACAGCTTTAAAAAATAGCCCTTTTCGTGAATTCCACGGGAGAAACTGTAGATCAACGGCTTCTTATGGACACCGATTATTTTATGGCTTAAAGAACGCACGGTACTTTTCAGCATAATTATTTTTTTGAATTTTTACACCTTATTATTTGACCAAATAAAACTATATGGATTCCGAAAAAAATTTTTTTAATAAGAAGATTTTTGTTCTGAGATGTATCGGGAATATGTGTAAAATTTTCTAACTAAAAATGTTTCACATTACATGTCAACACACTACGGTGTTTTATTTAGTAAGTCTCGGGCGAAGCCGAGACGGGGGGCTGCTAGTAAATCATAAATGTCATCAGCGGAATGATAAATAGAACCGAATATTGCTTTTTAATAGCACCAGTCCTAATTGTTAGTCGAGAAAAACAAAAACTCACTCCTTGGTGCTGAAATTGACTTTGAAATTGCACAGGGTCCGTGTTGAGAATTGAAAATATACACACCCGCGAAGAATTGAGAAGACGGATAAACATAACGAGAGCTCGGTTCGAGAGTAAATGACGATTTTTCATGCAAATCGGCCAATTTATCACGCTCGCACCAACAGCTGCTTACATACACCTTTCGCGCGTAGGTGGAAACAAAAGATACCAAAAAAAAAAAAAAAAAAAAGAAAGATGAGGAACAATGGGGCGCGAAGCTTTCCTTTTGTCCCTTATTTCCAGAGTCCAAAAAAATGCCAGTAGTTGGTAGATAATACATGCAATGCTCAGAGATGATGATAAAAGAAAACAAGAAGACAGACAGGCAGATACACAAGCGCGTGAGTACAATATGCCATTGCACAAAACATTCACTTGTTCGAGGGGACGATCTCGACGTCCGAATCGTTTCATCCTATGTACTCTATGTTCACCTACAGATGTGCCAACAAAGAAATACTAGACTCCGTTGAAATCGGTAAAATAATCCTCCACCCCTGCCGATAAATTCCGACGCTTGTGGAATCGGTGACTATCAATAGCCCGAGTTATAGTCAGAGTTCATCTCACGCATTGATGTACTCTAGCAGAGTAGTACATGGGTGATTCTGCCGAAAGTGGCTCGAGATGTCTTAAGAAATCGTTTTAAAAAAAGTTGGTTAATAAATTTATTTTTCATAGTAGTTCTACCTCAAATACCACCCACAACAAATATCCAAAGCGACTCTACTACAAAGTTGTGGGTCAAAAGGTGTACGGTATTTTCTATAAGTCAATTTTAGTCAATTTTCGAAAAAAACACATCTGCTCCTGATGCGTGTAGCTAAGCTGCTTGTATAGTTAAAGTGTTCTAACTCGAATGAAATAAGAGCTAGGACTAAAAACTCCATCGACTGAAAAAATTTTTTGCTCTATTTAGTGTCTCCGTTCAAAAGTTATAGCTGTTCAAAGAGGAACGATAAAAATCTCTAATAATGAGATTTCGTAGATTTTTGCCAGAAATTCGTGATTTAAAAAAAAAATCCGTACAACTTTTGGTTCGTGGCATCAAATTCAACAATTTTTTTTTTTTTTATCGAAAGAGCTTTAGTTTAGCAGTCATTTGAGCCTGTTTTGGACCACCTCAAATAGTGTACTCTTTCGCTACTACTGTCGGTAGTGGAATTGACATTTATCGATGTATCTCGCGAAAAAAGTCAATTAGACCAAACGCCGAATAAAATACACGTCTCATGTTTTATCCCAAAAATACTGGAAAAAAGTTTCGTGAAGTTTCGATTCACGAAAACTAGAATAAGAGACACTTTTACCAATGAAGGGTACGGAAGTGACATTTAGAGCTTTGGACTGCGGCTCTTAGACTTAATATAAACGATTTTCCGATCACAAAAAATTTGGCGTCAATTAATAATACAAGAAAAAAAATTTTTTTTAACTGTATGAATAACAGAGTGGCGAATCTAGGGGTCGACGGAAGTGACAAAAATTGTTGTACACACGATTTAACATAACTTTTGGATACACTTTTAACATAACTTCACGCAATTGGAACATCCAATTTTAATTTCTTGTAGAAGCATAAGCTTTGGAAACGAAGTGAGCCACTACGGTAGAATCACCCATACAGAGCGCGTGTTTAGCCTAAAACTGGAAAATCGATGTCGAGACGTCGAGACGTCGTCAAGTCGAACATATAGAAGAGAAATAGCAATGATGCTTGGTACTTGGTACTCGTATGAGTAAGAATATCGTTCCTCAAAAATATATTTTTGGCTTGTAATAGGTTTATTAAAATCATTCTTAACTCAAAGTGGAATTAGTTTCCGTTTTGACGTACACTTATCAAAATTAACGAAGCAACTAATGAGTAATATAAAATTCACAAATTAATATCAGCTTTCGTGTTAAACTGAACTGCTGCACAGTCATACAAATAACATTATACAACTTTGAATTACCACAACTTCAAAACGATGAAGCTACAGGCTCCATAATCCTTGGCCAAACGGTTTCAATCGTAACGAACTTCAACGTATTCTTTTTTCATGAAACTCTGTAAAAAATTCACGGAGCGACAAGTAAAGTTGTGGTAGTAACAATTAACAATGGCTTTGCGATGACTTTTTCGCATAAGAGACTGAGTGATGAAATTCCTGGACAACTGTTAAGCTATGTAGGCTTTTTGAAATTCGATAATGTTACTTCTCGTACTGAACCACATCAGTAATAATTTTTTCAACGAAAGTGCCGGTCTGGATCGGATGTGTCATGTCACCGCAGAATCACAGCGCCATGAAAGTTCATTCAAAGGTTGTTTCTAGCATATTAAACGAATATCAAAACCAACCCAGTAGCTTGACCGAAAGGAGTTGGAACCCCGTATACTTATTTTTTTATTTAAAAATGCATGCACACGCACGCGTACCCGTGTGGTATCGTGAGCGTTTAATCAAGGAATATACCTGTACAAGTACCCGTTCGAGCTGCCGACTGCCTTTTCCCGCATATATCTCGTCGTGGTTGCTTTCTAAAATACTTACGATGCCTGTGCCCACAGCTAGAGGTTTGACTTTTCCGCTCGACGAGCGAGGAATCGATCGGAAACCAGGTAGATTGATCCAAGCGATTTTGTAAGGGGCCAGTCCAGCTCACACCACGGAGGTTGTAAATCTTGGCTATATATAGCTCGGATGCGCGTTGCGTATGCTTGTGATGTTATACGTGTGCCTATAGGTATGCATGTATAAAATGTCAGGGTAATTAATCGAGCGATGGGAAATTAGCCGAGCTTTCACTTTTTTTTTTTTTTTTTTTTTTTTTTTTTTTTTTTTCACGTGACAGGGACGTAAAGGTATTTATGCATACGTCGCAAGTGGAAAAACGCAGGCAATTACTCGCGCTCGCTTGAAATATCTAATAAGCTCAATAAAAGTGACACAGTGGCACGAAAGTAACAACTACTAGTATATGTGTGTGTATACACACGGGCTCTGAGAGCAGTGATCTTCGTCAAACATCGAAGCTATTGTGCAAGCCTACATTAAGTACATTATGAGCTCGTCATTGGCTCAGTCGTTAGCGTGCTGGCTACCGAAACAACACAGCTCGAGGGATCGTTGGTTCGAATCCCGGTCAGGTCACTCACATTTTTTCCGTGCGCTCTGACTCTGGATGATAATCCATGATTCCGAAAAAACAAACCACCGATTACAAACCCCACTTGTACCTCAAAAAAGCGATAGTATAACGAAGCACGCAAAGTGGGAGCAATATTAATTGCAACTACGCGGTTTATTGTATCTACGAGGAAAACGCAATTGTTATTATCAAATGTATTGAAAACTACTGTATCAACGTATTTTATGAGTGTTTAGCGAGTATATGAATGTAACACCAGAAGAATAATAATAAAGTAAGTGTAAATGTATACCTCATGTGAGGTAACCTACATTATAACAAAAAAAAAATGTACGATGTACATTTACATAATATAATGTCCATACTTCGCTCAAACAGCCATCGGTAGATTTGATCATCTTTCGAATCAGAACTTTTTTAACAGGTGTAAGCTAATTTTTTCCAAGTATTTTGAAGATTGAGTCGAAATAATTTTTTTCATGGCCGTATGATGCAAGAAACAGGCCAAGAGGCATTACCTATGTATGCGCTAAATCTCATTTTCAATTGGTTAAGGTACCTACAATTTGACGTTGCAATATATACACGTGTAAAGTGTCGGACGCCTTCTCTTGTGCTTGAGAACGCAAAAAAATTTGATAAATACTACTGATGGTTCCAAAAGGTTGTTTGGACCTTATGCACCATACGAAAAATAACAAAACCATTCGAAACGTTGAACTTCTAAGGTCTTAGTTTACGCCTCGAAAAATCTCATTTTTGTAAATTGACCCCTGCTTGTACTGTTTTACATTTGTTGGTGCACGCCACGTTCCTCGCGTTGCATGCGTGCAATACCACGGTGATGGCGATGCCTACACTGTACTTACCAGACTACCTTCTGTTCACCCAAATTCTCACAACCGAGCCTGGACAAATTTCCGCTCGTGGGATTCCTGAGTGTTGCCTGTTTTTTTTTCCACAGGATGGTGGTGCCGATGGTAGGATCGCGCCCGACTGCGAAACGATCCACTACTGGGGAGAGAAAACTTTCATTCGTCGTAAATACTTACTTATCCTTCTTTTCCCTTTGCCTCTTTACTTATTTGTTTCTTTTTTTTTCGTGAAGTCTCTGTGTCTCCTTCTTCTCTTCCATGCGTTTCTATGCATAGGTATGTAGTTTTTTGTCATCAAAGTGCAATCCACCTTCAAATTTTCAACGATATCGCAAAATACCTGCATCACAATACACGTGTACCGATCATGTATGAATACGCGAAAAACGAAAACCTACACCGATGTAAACGTAATCGCCTGTATAGCGCTTAAAACTGCGCGAGAACTGTAAACTCTCATGGGCTTTAACATGTGTATCTTCACGCACTTTATTACCTGCTGTTCGCGAGATAAAGCCCCCGAGTGCAACATATGCATTATTATAATAGCAGTATCAGCTAGGAGCAGTCACAGCACAGCTGCAAAGTACATTATGCGCTCACGTTTACGGTACACCTATAGTAATGCCAGTATAGTCATCTGGTGAGGCGTGAATGTAGAAAATTAACACTCGCCGATAAAGATCGAGGGGCGTAGACGCAATGCAGGTCGCGCATCATACAATAAAAGCATCAACTGCAGCGTGCCATGTTTTTCGCCTAAAGCCAGGGAGCGAAATCGGTGCATTGGCTCGAGCAAATGTTAATCGCATGATCGGCACACCCCCCTTCTCTAGAAATGGAGAAGCACAACTCACGGCGTCTTTTCGAAGCTATTGCCATAACTCGGAGTTTTGATGAAAACAAGAGCAGCTCGTGGACCTCTGATGGAACAAAAAACTTTTAAGTATGAAGGAGTTTTTACAAGAAATGTTGGACTGAATGTCCAAGGTGGCCAACAATCCGTGTATGCTTTATTGCACATCATACTCTTGATAAAACTGTGTCACGCCGCTTACAAAATAATCAATCGAATGAAATAAAAGATCTTTGTTTTCCATTTTTATGATTAACGAATTTCACGCTCCCATCTGTTGCTTCTGCTCACGATTGTTCAATCGTACGACGACACATTGGCGCAATCGACATTCATGAAAACTGTAACGCATCACCAACGGTTCTCCATCTCCGCTCATCAGTAAAATGATTAACGGCTAAGTTTTTACTTGACTTTCCAGCGATAATTGTTACTCTTCGTGGAAGCTCTCCGAGGTGAGCTATATACTTTTCACCAGAGCTCCGGAAATTGTACTTTTTTTTTCACTGCAGCTCTGAATATTGTTCCGCGAAACGCTACGGTCTTCGCCTGGGTACCATTACTTGAACTTGTCTTTCTCGAAGAATTTCTATGTAAACCAGTTTTCGCGAGAGTCTAATTTACGTTTGTTTTCGTATGCCAGGCGTCCATATCTACTCGAATTCTCTTGCGTGCACAACCTGAGAAAATGTTACACCAATTAAGGTAATGCGCATTCGCAGGAGTTAATCTTATTTTCACGCGATTTTCCAAGTCACTGGTAACAGATCGCGTAGCTACATTATAAGCCAACACAATATTTACGTAGACAGTGGCTTTGATAAACTCCATGTACATGGTACAATCGGTGATTTCAAAATGCGCGTATTAGATAAAATACCGATCAGCTTGAGTAATTGCTATTTTATTGCCGTGGATAATTCAGCAGTGAGATAATTTTCCGCAATTAGCAGTACACAGTACGTATACACATTCACCTGATGTACGTACAATTTCGCGATGGAAAGGATTCTCGTAACAAATCGCGATTCCCGTTCGATCGATCAAGGTACTTTTATTATTAGAGCTCAAGTTGCGCTCAGCTATTCGCGGGCATGTATATTCATTATTTTTCTTACAAGCATATTGAGTCATTCCATATTCCCAGCTATTTTTTATTAACGTCAGACGTATGATAATACTAAATTCACCGCACCGTCCGTTTGGCTTTTCGAGGCGGGGGAGGAGGAGAAAAATCGTTACAAATATACTTTTAACGATCGGCTACCGAAACACCGCCCGCACGCGCGTGTCACCCGGCAGTGTAGGGAACAGCGCCAAGAGGCCGAAACGCCCCGTCGAGTCCGCGATAATTTTCAATTTTGCTGCGCGCTAATCCGCTCCCATCAATAAAAGCCGCCCACCGTCGCCAACGAGTCGCGGGGGACGCTCGGTGCTGATGCTGCGGATCGTCTATCGCCATAAGCAGCTCGGCGGCTCGGTGTTGGGGAAGCACTTTCCAGTACGTCATCGAGCACCGGGTATTTTTGGTGGATTGGTGAGGAGAGACGGAAATTGGACACAAAAACAATATGGTCTGGGAGCGGGGATGATGTTTTATCTAAACGTGGGAGGGTAGCAGAGTGTGGGGTTTTCGGGGATACTCATAAGTATAGGAGTGCAAGTGAGCTAAATGTTGGAAATGCTGTTAATGGCGATTTTCCTATATTTCAGTTGAAAGAATGATTTTCGTTTGATCTTCCGAAAAATACTTCGGGTTCGGGGGATATCTGCGCAGATAATGGATTTTCTTACGAATACTCAAATTCGAGCTCAGATACGTATTGAAATACATTGTTTCGCAACTTTTTCTTTCTTTTCGATGCAATGGACAGGAAAATGTTTGATTTTTACTCGGCTTGGCATTCCTACGGCACAGTACTTGAGATTTTTCTTTCAGCTAAAATAATGCATTGTACATGAGTGTTTTGGAGAAAAAAAAATTTCAAAGTATTAGAATACAACATTAAAATATAACGAATCAAATACTGCTCTACTAGTTTTCATCTGAAAAATTTCTAGTTAAAAAAAAAAATTATTTATCATAGTGCTATACATCTTTTTGTCATTTAATATTACACTGATATCCTGGTCATGTTCACTTTCAGAATTTTAATTAAACTCGTTATGGTAAAAACCAATAAAACAGATGGTCGGTTTGTTTTGAAAATAAAAGTATGAACGGTTGTGAATTACTTTCAAGTACCAAAGAAATTTAGTAGTGATTTTGTAAGCACACTTTGAACACAGAACATTTTAAAAAATATTTTGAATAAATAACAACATTTCCCGTGAAAAGCATTTCACTCATATATATATATGTACACCTTGATCCCTCGTACAGACCTTGTCCCGTGACTATTTTTACACCCGGTGGTTTGACACCTCCATCCTCTGCCAAGTATTTGGTAATGGAATTTTCGCCAGTAAATTTAAAATTGACTCCGCAAAGGCCACACTTTTCTACCCAATAACCCTTAATGTATCTCGTTTGATATCTTGTACGTGAATGTTTATCACAGGGTAGTAATTTATTCAAATATAGCTATAGTTAAAGTATCTCAACTATTATCTCGATAGAGTTAAAACAACGATACGCAGTGAAAAAAAAAAAAAAAAAAAAAAATTACACATCAACACGGCTGTGATTTCCAAAACCAAGTACACTCGAACGAAGAATTCAAAGGTTCATCAATATAAGTAGCCATCACCCCTGCCGCCTCCAAAGAAACGGTCACGCACGCGACTCTACTCACTTTCTCGATCCTTTTTTTTATTCGCACCCGACACACAGACAACTGCGTTCCATTCGTTCCTATCAGACGAGTATTTTTCTTTGTTTTTTTTTTCGTCCCTCGGCGAAACTCGATCCAAACGACCAAACACGCACACACTATATATATATATATATATATATATATATATGAGTACCCACACAGCCAAGGCAGTGCGGCCGCGGGCAGTCATGCGTCGTAAGAGCTTTTTCGCGTCCTGGATCAACTCCCCGGCCCCTTTTTCCTCAAGCAGTGCACCTCACCCACGGCCGGTATAAGTACACGTGGCTATACTTTACGCCGATTGCCAGCGCGGAGGGAAACCAAGAGCGATAATGAGCTTAGGGCGTGATCGGAGCGGCAAATGTGGGACGGATCGTTTTTATAATAGCGAGATGAGCGGGAGCTCCGTGCGGGTTACTTGCCAGCGAGAAAGCGCGAGGAATCGGAATTGATGACCGTCGGCGTCGAGTACTTGTCACACGCCACCCCCGATTTTCGCAAGTGCAACCAGAGTACATATCTATATATAATTGGTGATCAGAAAAAGGTGGTTGACGAGAGCGTGGACTCTGTCGATTTCGTTATAGAGGCTTGCACATTTCGCGTAGGTGCATTGCTATACACAAAATATTTCATTCCATTTCAACGTTTTAAAATAAGCTTGGTAAGCGACAATATATACATGATGACAATACTTGAATGTTACAGCTCATCAGGGGGTAAGACATTGCAAATTAGCTGTATTTGTATGTTGAAGAAATAACATGTAACTACAAGAGTAGTGGTTGGAAAGTATCTTGCATTCGCTCATTCCACCTCAACTTTTGTGGTTTTAACGTTTATACACGATTCGTTCGCAATTTTTTACCCTATAAAACTGTTATTGCTATAACATGCGTCGCTCTGCACGCAAGTGCTCGATGCTTTTTTCCTTTAAGATGGACAATTTGCTGCCTTGTGCACTTCCCTGTTCAATTCAGCCACCATTTAGCTTCCTTTTCCCTCCACCTACAGAGCAGACATATACAATAGCTATACCGTTTGGATGTACAATCATTAACGTCAACAAATCACTGAGGTACACCTGTATTAATTACCTAATGCATATTATTGGGCAGTTGTGAAAGTGAAGAAACTCAATGATGTATAAAGCGTTATAACGCTGCGAATTTAGTCATATCCAGTTAGTGTTTCCCTCGGTAAAATTTTTATGGTGGAAAATACTCTCGCGTCTCCACACTCGCATGAGAAATCGAAGGGATCAATAGAAATAAATAATCAAACATTTTGGAACACATTTTAAAGGTAACCATTTACCGAGATGTGAGCACGAATATTATTCTTCTTAAACTGGTACTCCAGGAAATCGTACTTTTCACAAGACAGAGTCGAATCTCGCATTACCAAACACGAGAATTCGCAGGTATACCTCATCGAGAGCCATCCATCTCGGATTAGTATTCGCATGGGGTGTACCGTTTTAAAAGCGGGGACCCGTTCGTGATTGAATTTCGGAAGGCGCGCCTGCGAGGCTTCCATATCGCTGATGGACGAGCACGCACTCATTTACAAGGAGACGATGGCACCGTTCGGATTGCAGTAACGGAGCTGCACCTATCTCTCTATTCTCTTTTCCCCCCCTTGCTTACACTGTTTTTTGCAACACGAGCTAATTTTGCTGAGATACCGTCTCCATACAACTTTGTTTTTTTTAGTCAGGCTTGATGAATTATCTAGACGAATGGGAAATTTTGATCATAAACTCAGCAAATCGAGCATGCATTTGCGAGTGCTAAACTTTTTTTAAAGTACTGGACGAGGCTCACATTTACTCAGACGACGAGAACAGTTGAATAGCAGTTATTGTTTGAAAAATTTCTTAGCTCAGCCAAACTTGTGCTTAGTTTCCTGTACGAAAATTTTACCATTGACAAATACCAACTTTACGTGACATACGTTAAAAAGTATTGACAAACCTTCTTTCAAATAAAAAAAAAGGAATGCTTATTTTAATATCTACCCAGCTGTATTTAGTTATCAATCACACGTCAAAAGTCTTGACTAAATAATATCTTGCTGTACACAAGCAGTTAGTGTAACGCATTGTTTGCAAATAACGCCGTTTATTGTGTATACATGCATTCTTTGAATATCCTTACATTTACTCAAATTACTGCATAATAATTTGTGTTTCGTTGTTTGGGCTTTTTTCATGTTTCAGTATGTACGACTCTTTTGAATTGTATATTGAAATAATCCGAGTTTAAAAGCAAAAACTTATCTGCAACAAAAAGTTGATGAAATTTTGAGACAAATTTGAATGACGAATTGAATTTTTATTACTAATGCGAATCTTGCTCGTGTAAACTCATTAAGGACTATACAGTAAAGAGCCTTTTACCTCGCATACCAAAACTAGAGGCGAACAATTGAATTACAGGCTATACGGGTAATTCGAGATTCAGAGAAACGCGAGAATACAGCCGGTTGAGAGAACCATGGAACTTGTAAAAAATGTGGAGCTCTACTCGTTTAAAAAGCCATCGATGAGCTAATGTGATTTATAATCTCATCGAAATTTGGAACATGTTTTTAATTAAGTCGCAAACAATTTGCTGAGCTGAAACTCTGATGAGCTGTCCAATGAAGATGACAATTAATTGGTATATCACTAAAATTTAAAAACTCGTAGAAGACGATAAGCTGGACATATATACCTACAGGGCTCGTGGCTCATAGATATACATAGATTGGAGGTGTTGAGTGTTGCGAGAAAGACCGATAAAAAGTATGCATGTGAGTTTCTCGTAGAGAGAAAGTTATTCCTATATATTTAAGATATGAAGTGTTTTTCACAATATTTCAGTGATTGGATTCATATTACAGAGATCGAGGCAAATTATATACAGGCATTAAGGCAGTCGCAACTGAATGACGTTGTGTTTTTTTGTAATGCTCATCCAATTACACTCAAAACTTTTTAAAAAGGGGAGCTGTAAATTACGAATAAACACAACTTTCCTCGGTGAAAGTTTCCTCTGAAAAAAAACTTCCTCGTAATCTTTCTCAAATGATGTAATTTTCAATGTAACCCAGTTTTTAATGGAATACAATTACATTTACGGTGCTTTTTATCATACTGCTCGGTTTATCAGCACCACCAACTGTTAATTGACATACCTTCTAAACTCACAAGTCCACAATAGTTTTGCAATTAAATGTTTATTAATAATTATTGAATTTAACCTGCAGAGGACAGAAAATTTGAATTACTATCTTGGCGAATACTGAATAGAACGAAAAATCTTGAAAAAAGAAAAATTGTATTTTTTTAATAACTGCAAATCGGTGTTGTTTTGTGATAATTGGTTGACCTTCGAATGCTCAACCTTACACTCTCGAATTGGACCGTATTCGAATGCAGTTTTTATTGCAGCAGTATCGCTATAAACATACAGTTATAACATCTTGGTAAGAAATAAACGGTCACTACTGCAGTGTTATTTTGGTCCACTGCTCAACAATGGTTGCAGTTGTACATTGTACAAAACCAGATGTTTGTGTAAACAAACATGAACTCAATCCTTACGGCTTCAGATTCTCTGTTTGACATTACACAATGACAAAACTATTATTAATGATATGCTTTTTTGATGTTTTGAAAAATTACGTCACGATTAAAACGGAGTGTACAACTTATTTGCACCTCACGTAACTTGGAAGGAAGGATTTAAAAAATTATGACATCCAAGTTTCGAAAATTATCCTTTGCATATTTTGATAGCTCGTTTTTCGTGACATGACCAACACGTTATTATTACATTAGATCTGAATGTGGTTGATGATAGTGTCAAAACCATATCAACTTTACAGAAATAAACTTTGTAACTTTGATGCCGTTAAATTTACGTCCGGATTTTCGGTTTTTTTAAAACTTGTGTAAATCGCAGCTGTGAAATCTCATGCTCCCCTTGAATTATTTCGCATACATTTTTTACTTGGCAAAGCTCCGTCGCGACGTGCCCCTGACACGCGTGTCTTTTTAAAAATTTTTTGTGATACATCTGTCCTCAGCTATATACACGTATGCATGTATCAATCGACACCCAGTGGACGGGCTAATAAAGCTGTACCAGATGCAGCAAAAACTCGCTCGTGCGAGTGACTCGAGTAAGTATTCATCGTAGTGCTACATCGTTTTTCTAGAATTTTCAGAGCGCAAAAGTATATTTGTTTTACAAAGTTCGAGCGACACGAAAATATATATACATCACCGAGGTATTTTCAGTGTGTCGGAAGGCGTCGCTCCGTAGGTACTATTTTAGAGCTGGCTAGGCGGATACGTGAACGTGTATATATGTATAAATACACGTCACGTACAGAAAGAGCTGTGCGTACAAACGAGGTCATTGGCACCCGGTGGATGTGCTCCCGCAATCAGATGACTGCAGTTGGTGCTCGGAGTTTATTGCGTAACTGTTTTACAACAATGGCTCGGCTTATCGTGTTCGTTTATTCGAATGCACACGAGGCCGGCACGTTTCACGGCGCTGTAACGTTGTGCTCGTCTCTTCGAGAGTTTGGCATCCAGATCGAGTTAACCAAGGGCCGAAATCAATGCCGCGCTTACCCACGATGGTATAGACTTGTTTTACTCCGTCTGTACAGCTTTTTTTTCCAACTGCGTACACGTGAGAATAGCTTTCGTTGGAGCACGAAAAGTCTGGTCTGTGACACAGGTTCCAGATGACGAATGAAACAGAAATTTTGTGCTGTAGGTAGGGATGCGTGGGGCATGACAATCAGATTCCCGCGATGAGATGAATGCTACCCTAATTCTCAACTCGAAAATCAAGAAATTCCGTATCTCTAAATGTCCGAAAAGCTTTAAAATCTCACAAATGTAACGGAAATATCTAATATTATAATAATTGGGCCCAATCGACACAAACGTATATTTATATAAAAAAATAGTTTTAACATAACGGCAATGTCATATACCAGGAAGATAGTCTTTATAATTGCGAATAAATACTATTCTAGTATCCTAACAAGAGCAAAAAATATCATGTTCAATGCAATGTTATTTATCAACGTCAGTATTAGGCATTAGAAATAGAATGTATATTTTAATTATTCCATAATGAGTTAGTTCTTATTATGGAATACCTGAAAAGTCATTTGTTTCATAAAATTCAAATTTATTTTGTATATACTATATTGCGTAGAAAAATAAATGTTTCACGGTGCATGTGGACGTAATCACCAATTATTGAAAAACTTTCTTATCTTATCTCATGAAAATACTAATTATTGTTTGTCTTCTTATGAATTATCAAATAAGTACCTACTCATCATTTATTCCGAAAATCGTTTTTTAATATGTACGTGCTGCATAAATACTTGGCATGGTGCACGAACCGATTTTCGATTTAAATTTTTTCTTGAAAAGAGGACGATTCAACGACAACAAAAATACCGATCCCAAAGACACCGGAGCGTGATTTACAAGCTTGCAGTGTCGAGTCCATCCACCATTCATTGATGCACCAAGCTGACATAGACCTCTTTGCTGTCGATGCACGCATTAGATATACTTATGCTTTTGGCGCCGACGGCGTGCGCAAATTCAAATGTAAATATTCCGATCGGAAACGAAACGAGAGCGCGGCCTCCAACGCTCAGCTTGCCGGTGAGTGCAAGCAGCAGGTGAGCTTCGCTATACACCTATATATATGTACTGTAACGTTACGTGTAGTAATTTCATGTGGACGATTTTGGTGGCGAAAGCTCACCTTTCTCGTCTCAAGGTCTCTAAGCCCCCAACGGTCGTCGCCTTATCTCACACTCGCGCGATAGCTAAATTAAGTATGCGACATTTACACGTATACACGTGCATACTTTCCTACACACTGCGTGTCAACTTTCGACTTTTTTTTCCCCTCCACGACGCAACGGCTGTTTGTGCTCGTGATATGCGGGCTGGCGTGAATTTCAAGACAAATTCTTCCGTACCTATACGCCCACGAAAAGCCAACAGTCGCTCGCTTGTTTCGCGTGTGTTTGCCCCACTGTTTGCGCAGCATACGTTTTATCGAATGATTTTCGCTGGTAGGTGATTTTTAGCTCTTTTTTTCTTTGAAAAAACCTTTCGCCTGAGCTTGCAACAATTCGCCCTTCGTATGTTTTCCATTGTTTGAAACGTAGGTATGGGTACACGTGAGCATGTATACATTTTTTTTTTAAAGGATATTCTATACCGGGTAACTCGATCTCGCGAGACAAATCCCGAGTAAATCGACGGCTGCTTGGTTCTTTCATCCAAGCCGGTAAAAGTATAAGTAAGCATCCCTCACGGATACACATAGTTTCTGTTCTTCCTCTGCCTTGTACAAATGATGTGGATAAACTGGGCCATGCAATCGAGGCTTTTCCTCGTACATACTCGAAGGCTGGGACTCTTTCCTTGACTTGTCTCTGAGGAATTTGTCCTGTGCGAAACAATGCTTGCCTGAGAACTGTAAACTCGTTGGACAATTTTTTTTCTCATATTTCGAGTTTCGTTTACCTATTGGTCAACGAAACTATAATGGATTATGGATGATGGATCATTTTCCATTCGTTGCAATGAGATGAGCTTAGGTATAATTTTTTTTTTTATGAACCTCCTGAGCTACTTGAATAGCTACATAATACATTACCAAGAACTCTATATATGCACTGTGTTATCGATAAATAAATTTAAGTTTTCGATATGTGCAGAATTAAGAAAAATCAGAAACTTTTTTTTTTACTTTAATTTGCAAAAATATCGTAACAAAAGAACGCGCTGAAAGAAGGATTTGTTAGTAATTAACTTCATATGTTAGTTATTAACTTACGTATAATATGTATCCCGAAACCATATACGTATTGTAATAGTTAAAATATCAATTCCAATATTTTGCCTTAGTAAAAATAATATTTTAACTGATAAATAGAGAACTTTGTTTACATTTTCATTACATAAAATAGAGGACTGCACGTAATCTTGTTATATTTTTATTGCATAATGTATCGTTTTAATGATATTAGAGTAGTAAAAGTATTAAAAATGGCATGTTGACTATGAACATTCCGACTGTGTGCAGTTAAAATTTAAAAAGTTATAAGGAACATGTTAACTTATTTTCTGTTAATATACTTGTATGTTGGTGGTAAATAAATCACCATCTCGTGCGTTAAGAAAACGTATGGATTCCACTATTACAAAGAGCGACCTTAAAAATGATGGGATGTATACGTAAGTCGGGTAAAGTTGGCAAATCCGTTACATACAATTGCGAACTATAACTTTTTTAACTAAAAATTTTTGTTGTTCAACAATAACAATACGAATTGCGTATTAAGTTTGAACACCGATCCCAATAGGACAAGATGGTTAAAAAAAATGGCAAAAAACGTCAAAGTCACTTTTTTGCGATTTATAGAAAAACTATGCATTTGACAAACAAAGTGTAATAAAAAAAAAAGTGCGCAATAAAAATACGAATCGAATGAGTTTTTTTTTGTTTTTGAGCTCCGATCAGTACAGTAGTTTTTTAATAAATTGCAAAAAACCACTTTTATGACCTTTTTTCGAAATTCCATTACTCTCGTTCTATTAAATATGAAGACTTGAAACTTTAAAAGAATATGTGTTTTATGAACCTCAATACCCATACAAAATTTTAGCAATGTAATACTTTATGAGAAACTTTAAAAAAACTAAAAAAAGGTCCTTTCGAAAAATGGCCATAAAAAAGTTTTGAGCCAATGTAGACCAATTTCCCAAACGTGCTTCTGTTAATCAAGATTTGCTCTACAACATCCTGCAATGCCGTACCATTTTACTAAGCCAAAGTGTAAAAAAAAATTTATTTTAAAAAAAGGAGCTTCCAGAGGTGGTGGGGGGACGCCGAGCTTGAAATGCGGCAATAGGAAAAATTTCGCAAAATTTTGACTGAAATACAGTGCAACGTTTTGAGCTATAGGTGACACACAATGTGCTAAGTATTTTGTAATACGTGAGTAATTTTGAATTTTAAAGTTTGTGCTAATCGGCAAGTTAAAACACTATGGATTTGATTAACCACGCGCGTACATAGATACAGTCTAAAGCTCAAGCCATTACTCACTCAGTAATCATCAGTTTTACATATAGATAAGCGCGAGCACCAATTGGTTATGAAAATATTTCATAGAATGTACTTAACGGCAACAATATTGCTTACTAAATGCTTACCAAGAAATAACAGATAATGGGTTTATAATCCCTTTCACAGAGAAAGTATAACAATGACTGGGGTATTTAAAACCATGTGTCCGTGCATTACAAGTCAGTTCAGTGTTAACCTTTGATTTCAACTCGTACCTTTGAAGTATCAGTAAAAATCTATTATCGTGATCGCAAATATAATACCTATACAGAAATTCTTTAAATCGTCGAAGACTGTGCTAAAACCCCGTGCATCTGCCAAATTAAAATAATATAATAAAATTAAAGCACAAAGTTGTCCCGGAAAAAATGGAGATGCAGTATCCAGACCAGTTGAATGATGTAGCTGAGGAGCACAAGCCTCAAGATGAGGAAACGAAAGGTAAACGTCATACTCGCATAACTGCTTTGCATTAAAAAAAAATCTGTGTAAGTGTACATTATGTGCGTTTGGATATTTCCAGACGAATGTGCTAAGAAAGCAAGAAGCAGGACGATATTTACATCGCCGCAGATTATGGCGCTCGAGCACATATTCACCACAACCAAGTATTTGAACCAGCCCCATCGAGTTCAAGTGGCGCAGCAGTTGGAACTCCCGGAACTTCAGGTGAAAATATGGTTCCAGAATCGTAGGATGAAGTTCAAAAAAGACAACGGAAAATGCCCTGAAATCCGAAACATCGTTAAAAAGAGTAAACCGCTGCCATCCCCGGCGACGCCAGGCCATGAGTTGGGTGCTATCGGTGTCACCGAATTGCTCCAAGACGAGCTGCCATCGAACAGACCGGAAGAGCCGTTGTCTCCGTATCATCGGCAAACGCGTACCCCCCCTCAGCAGATACAACAATCAACGATGCCCCAACAGCCGAAGAATTTTTTTGAAATGCAGCAGAAACCATCGCTACACCCATACTCCACTCAACAGCCTCAAGGTTCGGAACGGATGCCACAGCCTACAAACCCTACAGTCCTGACATCTTCAATTCGAGACAGAGATCTTTACTACAGTTCGTCTGCTTATTATAATTACGCCAGGTAATGTGAGATTTCATTATTCATTTTATCGTTGAAATTTCAACGATATAAAGAGCATTGGAATAAAACTTTCTTTTCGCCTCGCAAACATATAAAAGTCTTGGTATTACTTGAGAAATTCGCGGAATGAAAACAGTTGCTAACTATGGTAAAAATACAAAAATGTTGAATCATCCGTTTCAAAAAAGTAGTGTCGATAAATATTACATGAAGATACAAACAAAAGTAAATGTATAGGCTTGAAAAACTTCTTCCGTCTTTGGTTTGTAACTGTGCTATTTCATTATATGTATCAATCTTACCAATATATCCTATACTAAATTAACTTTTAATACTATCGTCAATATTGCTTAGTTGGAGATTTTAACGAATTTCAGAAAAAAAGGTACTTACCGAAGAAAGTGTTTTATGCACTGATATAAGACGATTACACAAGAGTCGGAATTAAAAATTTGATTCAACTTCAAAATGCGCGAACTAAGTTCTTACCATTTTTATAATTTACCTCTACTTTTGATATTGCCAAAAATGTAACAGTCAGTCATTAATTATATTTTAATTAAATTTTTTAGGCAACAGCATTGAAAAAATTTCGGTTAACTATTTTAATAATTGCAGATTCAAATTGGATGAGCTCGAACAAGAGCAACTAATGCATCTGGAACAGCTAAAGCAACAATTTTATTCACGGTGTGACTGATGCGACAGCTCCAGCAACATAACCAGCCGCAAGTAAAACTAAAACACCTACAAGTACAGCAGCTACAATTCCAACAGTATAACCGCCAACCGCTGCAAAAATTTTTTCCGGTAGTTTCAACTACAGAGGATAACACGCGATCCTTTGCAACGATTGAAGAGACTGATTTTTTCAAGAAATTAAATAATTTATCTGTAACTTGGGATATAGATCAATTGATTTGAATCTCGTCTATGTTCTCGCAAAATGCGTATGCCATAAGACTGAAATGTAAACGTGAACTTTGATACATTCGATAACGTAGCTAACGTGTATCATACTGTCAATATTTCGAGCAGCAGCTTAGCTACTCTGTCGTTTCAAAACGAGAGCCTTTTGTAAACGAGATGATTTCGCTTACTTTTGCGTTTTTTATTTTCATCAAACTAAAGTATGTCAATATATGTACCATCACGTGCGAGAGCAGCTTCATGTTAAAACATATGTACAATTCGAAAATTAATGTGTAAGATTAAGTTGTATTTCTATTGATCAAAATTGATGATATATTTTTATTTGTAACGCGTACTGTTACAGAACAAGCTTCGGGAATTCTCGTGTAGATGGGGAGCAGGTAATTCCGATTTATTAAATAAATGGATAACACGGGCGCTGGCTTGAGCCAAGCCACGTGCGTGACAGTACTTGTAGAATATAATAAATTTTTATGTCAAACTTCACAAGAGACTCGTATCTTTTAGATAAACCTTTAAATACCACACAAGACTTTCAAAAGTCATTAATAGTGTGTAACAGAGTTTACTACGAAAACATTTATTTTTTAAGTTTTTAATCATTTTTCGTCACATTCATTGACGAAATCACAACTTTGCGTGAAATAACACACGTATAACAGGAAACAAATAATTAGAAAATTTCTTCCGTTTCTATGACTGATGCATCAAGCAAGAGAAAGCCAAAGGCACCAGTAGCTCTGCAACTCCAGGGTTTTCTACAGAAAATCTTGCAAAAGTTAGTTATACACAGAGACCAAAGAGACGTATCTGTAAGCAGGAGACACAGTTTGCGCAAACTCTTGTCTCCCGCTCACTTCCAATTAATAACTAATCAATGAGAGGGTGGAGTAAAATGAGTGTGCGCGATGACGGGACTCGCACGTTTTAGTAACGATCACGTCCACGCCTAAGTACTTTCACCTCTAATTGCCATGCGTACCTATACCTGTGTGTATATTATACATATACACACACATACTCATGACTTTGAGACTCGTCCTTTACTTACTCACTTTGGCTCGCACCTGTAGGAAATTTGACTCCCTAACTACGTATTTTTCAACTATATTCCAATGGTTCGGAAGTTATGCAAAATACGATGTCCCAATTGCTGTGTAAGTGATTGATATAATAAAATCTGAAGCGGTTTTTTAATATACCAATGACGATAGCAAATACATCCGTGGCTTCCCGGACAAACCGATTAACTCCATTTTTTTTAAATTGAGTTAGAACCGGAAGGCATATCCCTTTTTTAGTGTAGCTTCATCCAAACAAACTTTTGATTCGAGTTGCCAATTTCTCGTAACCGGCACAAGCCCTAAGCGATTAACTTCTAAAAGCCACATACTTAACCGTACGTATGGTATACGCGATTTGCGTTACACTTGAGCTGTTATAAAAGAGAGAAACTAGTAGCGAGACATTAAATTTTTACTGCAATATATTAGATTGAGGATAAGGGTAACGCATAATTAAACTCCAATAGCGCAACAGCCACATATTTGTAAAATTTTACTATAGGGGTAAATGGGTGCTAATGTCGGAACTATGCCGTAGAAAAGTGTACTCCTCTCAAGGAGCTATCACCCTCGCCATCACCTAAAGTAAATTTGTTTTGGCGATTGACGCTCCAGATTAGTTAAATTCCCTGCAACGGCAGTTCAAGCTTTGTTTCCGAAAAAAAGTAACACGATTCCAATTTTTCAATATCATTTTAAACGAAAAAAAACGAATAATGTTACTTTTCGTCGGGGCCTTCATTTTTTCGGTAGAACTGTACAAAATGATACAGTGCTATCGTTGAGTAAAAAAAATCTACTGCTCGTTAACAACTAATTAGTTAGCAGGCATAGTATGTATTGATATCTTTGTGGTTAAATACGTTCTTTTGGTAAATATTTATATATTTGAATAATCGAATAAGTTCCCGGCCTAACCGAATAAGTCCAAAATAGACTCGTAGCTACAAAGTCCATTGCAGTTTTTGATCGTCCATATAAAATTATAAAGTCTTGTCTTAGTACCTAATATAAGGCGCAGCAGGAAACGCGCAGTTTCTGCGCTGTCAAAAAGTAGCTTTTCAGTCTTTAAAGCCGTTTTTCTCGAAAATCACAAAAATGGAATTAATCGGTTTGTCAAGAAAGCCACTAATACATGCTTAATAACTCAGCATTGCAGAGCCTAATGGGCATTGTTCTCAGAAATAGCTGTAAATTATACTTAAAAAAAATATACATAAATCTATTTCTTAACGTTTCAAGGAAAATGATTAGTATTTTTAATATTAGTTTTTATATCAGGCACATTTTAAAATGTTTTTACTGATTATTTTAAAGTGTCATCAAAAGTAACGAGAAATTTGGAGAATTTCAAAAAATCCTATACATAATAACGAGAATTTGGTGATACCGTTACCTCGGCGCACTAAATGGATTTATTAATAAAACACTTTGACGATGGAATGTATTTTTTTTGCAAAGAGCTGTACACAGCAATATCATTGCAGTATTGGCAACCCAATGAAAATTCAGCGGCGTTAGTGAAAAAGTCTCCCGTCACGCGAGAGAACTTTTCATATATAACGTCATTGGCCGTACACGCTCACATAAAGTAATAATTTAGAGAGTATAGGCGCACTAAACACACGAAACTTTTAACGACTCGATACCAATGGCTTGTCTTTTTTTCTGTTTCAGGTGAGTCCCATTAGCCACCCTATACGCTGCTACCTGCCTTCCGACGCATCTTCACTTTTCGTCGACGGGTGAGAGTAGGTACCAGCACGAAAGCCCAGCACATACCAATCCCATCTCACGTTTCGTGATTTATCTATGTTTAGTCTTGGACGGTACAAAAATAGTAATCATGAAAAACCCTTTACTCGCTCCGAGTGGAATTCGAGAAATTCGAAGACGAATTAATGTCGCGCACCCGATAAATCAAGTGAAACGGGATCGACGGACGCATATTCGTTTATATAAGCCACTGCAGAGCAGTTGGGCGCGTATACATACGCGTGCACAATCAACGCCGCATTGTGCGCGGCGAGGCGGCACTTTCGTTTTTATCGTCGCGGACGGGTGATTCGGCCCGAATCGTATTATATTGCCAGCTGTGCCCTCGACAGTCCCCCCCGTTGTTGGGACTCGCGTGTACTTATGACTGGCGCGATATTAACAGGGCCATGAAAAAAAAAAAAAAAAAAAAAAAAAAGTCTGGGGTGGCTCGGCAATTAAAAACCGGAGGACCGTTTTTTGGGGCGTTTTACACTCTGGCTCTGAGGAGCTATACGGCCTCCTCTCGTTTTCGAGCAGACACGAGGACAAAATCCTTTCGTTTTGCGGCTGGTTGGGGTGTTTATTTTTTCAACTCTTTTGCATACCATAGATAGCCTCTTTATCAGAGGTATCGGGAGAATTTTCTGAAATTTCATGCGATTCTACCTTGATCGTGACTTACATCATTTAAATTTGTGCGAATCAAATGTCATTTGAGAAAGTTCATGCATAAATGGAAACACAACTACCAAATGGTGTGTCAAATATTACCTTTCATAGAAAGAAAAAAAAAAAAAAATACATTGAATGACAAAGTTGTACATTTACTCGGCTTTCTTGGTTACATAAATAAACTTATACGTCAGCAATCAATACGAATCTGCCTATCGACACCGTTTAGTCAAAATTTAACATGTAAATCGCTGAAAAAGGGTGTCACCCTCACTGACACCCGTGTTCAAAAATTTTTTTTCATGCAACATGACACGAGTAAAAAGAGCCCGGTTTCAAGGGTGTACCTAAAAAAAATTTTTTTTTATTAAAATGGGGGACAAAAATTGGATATTTTTTGTGGGTTTCTTTATATGTCTACAAGAAATTATTGATGATTACGTTGAAGCAAACTTCTTGGCATTCAAATATCAATGTTAAAAAATAATTATTTGTTGAGTAGCAAAACTACTTTCTACATCAGGTTTGTTAGAGAATACTACAAGTGAGCTTCGATTTCAACGCAGTGAATGTATTAAGCTGTGTTATTAAATAAATTAGTGATAAAAATGATTCATGCACACGCATCACGCGATTATACATTCATTGAATTGCTTAATTGTATCTCAACCGTAGCACTGCTTTCTTTTTCGGTTATTTTATGTTGGGTTCCGAATTCGTATTGTACTGGATGATGTGTTGGTCGATAATCAAGTGGATTCAAACCTAAATCGGGCTGTAGGTGTGGGTAAACTTTTAAAATTCGAAATTTGTGGGAAAAAAAAAAAAACATTAATATTTAAAGTCACGGGAAAGCCATTCAAGGGGTGGGAGCTGGGAAAAAGCCAGTTCGAGGGATACGACGTAGCAATCACCCACGGGGCTCCGTAAACCAGAGGCGCACTCTCGCTACAGCCGGAATCTTTTGTTGGCCCCACCCAAAAAACGCCGGAGCGAGGCGTTTCATAATCGCCCGTAAAATAGAACCCCTTCGCCGAGTCAGCCGGATGAGGCGCGCGGGCGCCAAAACTCGAGCCGTCGTCGCGTCAGCCTCGCACCTTGGCCCACGGAATGTCTCTTCTCGCCTTGGCGTCGTCGCGGGGGAAAAAAATATCGTAGAAAAAAATCAAAAAGTAAGAGCGGGCGCGAGATTTAGCCTTGAATTCCTGCCTCTGTTCATCGTGGCCGCGGGACTGAGACGAAGCTCGTAGTATATACATGTTTCATACATAATTATATATATACAGTCATTATTTGATGTAGAAAATCACGTGTAGAAGCGAGGCAAAATGCAAACGAAGTAAGACTCAAAAAGTCTCATACCTTTCACTCGATTGGCCTTTCGGTAGAATCAATTTCGTCGCGTTTAACTCGTTATTGCGCTAAAATTCATTTGAATGAGATACCATTAAAAAAAACTTGAAATCACTTACTTCCTGAAAAATCTTGTTTTTTATCCGTTAGATGAAACGTATTAACTTTTCAACCGGATTGATAACAGGAGTTTTGAAACAGCTTGTTTGCAATCATATAGTTAACGTAAGGTGACAGACGCCCATATATTTATGTTCATATCATGTCTAGCGAAAAAATTGACGACCTTTTCGTGTACATGATGGGTGTCAATAGACGGCTGCTGTCGTGTCAAGGAAATAACCCTCAAATCTCTACAATCGTTACTTACTTATCTTTTCATGTTGTTGCTCGCCCTTTTTCCCCAATCTGCCCCCTTGAACAGCCGAGGTTCTCAGCGAAGTTCGAGTATACTACCTGTCTTTCTCTCACATGAGGTAAAAAGGACATTGACCTCTCACTTACTGGCGAAGGAAAAAGAGAGAGATAGATAGCCTACATAGCGGGCGCCCCGGCAATCACCCTGGTCACCCGCCACTCGGCATGAACCTTACCTCTTTTTCATCAACTTCCACTCGATTGGTTATTTAACTTTCGTATGGACACAATGTACCTAGAATCGTTTGGCTTTAAAACATTTTTTGACTCAGAGTGAATCAGAAAGAGGTTGAGTTGGCGTCGCGTCATACCAACTTTTCAATGAAACATTAAAAAAGCTGCGATCGACATCGATTTAATCAAGATGCCAATGGAATCTCGCAATATTCGCTTCGATTCCGGGTACACTGGAACGACAATAATCGAATAATAGTGTCGCGAGCGAGGCTTGCTCATTCAGCTGTAACCTAGTATTTTCATTCGTTACCGAAGAAAAAAATCTTTATCGTCTACTACATTGCGTTGATGGAATCTTGATTCTACTTGGGCTCTATTGTATGACGTACTTTTATTTTTTTACATTCCGATCGTGTGAATCATCTTGCGTTGGGCTAACACAAATCATCACAAATGTATCTCTCGACATGATCATTTTAGAGGAAAAATGGATACATTAATGCATCAATCGAAAGTTTGAAATACTATTAATATTCGTTCAAGTGAAATTAATGGAAGCTATTTTAACTATTTGTTTTTTTTTTTTTTTTTTTGTTTTTTTTGTAAGATTTGCCAAAAACCCTTATAAATTACAAAACTCCGCCTTTGATTAGTCGTGCGACTTGGAAATAAAATATTTAAGGAGCAGTAATTGGTTAGTGAATTTTTAAACCTCTGTTTTGGCATACGTGCAAAGTCGAAGCACTGCTCAAGTCATTTGCTGTGACATGTAATGCCAAAATGTAAGACTATGTACAAAACAGTAGTTACATTAAAAATATGAAAACCATAAACCAGAGGACAGCTGATGGCTCTCTTTTACACAACTTCCAAGCGGTTACGGTTGACACATATAGGAAAGAGATTAATTCTGAAATATCTCGCTTTGCCACGAGAAAGTGAACGAGAGGGGGCGTATTTATAACGTACATTGGAGGCTCAAATTGCACGAATTGTATACGGGGAGGGCCGTATATGGTGTACAGCGGTGACGTCACGTGGAAAAAGGGAGAACAAGAGGTTGGGTTAAAATTTTCTTGAGCCTTGCCGTCGCGTGATATATTACACGCACCTATACACGCACACTCGTACAGCTATTAACAGACCATTGCAATGCACCGAAAACTTGCTCCAATGATATTTATACCGTTTCCGCCGCGTGTATCGTATATATATACATACACGTGGCACCAACATCATCGAGGATGTCAAAAGAAAGGGGAGAAATTAATGAAGCCGGTGCTGTAAGTACGTACAACTTATATCTCGTACGCTTATCGCACGCGCGCGTCAAGAAAAATTCTAGTTTACGTGTTGGAAATTTACATAGATCTTAATCTCCCGAGATACACCCAGAGATCGATACGTATACTTCCAGCCAACACCTACATTATACATATACTTACGTATCAATGTGTATTATGATACATTGGATGTACCTATATACACTTACACCCCGTGTTCCTTTGGTACATACAGTATAATATGTTCCAATGACACGTAATGGTCTACTTGCCACCACATCTACGGTCCCATCTCTAAATTGCGTGTGTTTGACATTTTTGCCCTGCCAAAGAGGAAATTAATTTACTCCCGGTAGGTGAACTTTTTTTACGGCCTGTCTCTCTAATTGGGTGTTCCGTCGCGGTGTATTATTGAAACCCTCTGGCGTAAAAGTACCTATACCTAATGGGTACTCCGAGCTACACCGACGTGTACCCGTGGACGGGTGTTACAGCTCTATCGCGCAAAAAAAAAAAAAAAAATAAATAAATCATCAAATATCATTTCCGACGCAAGTGGTACATTGTTGATTGTTCATATTAAGCGTAAAAATAACGTTGACAATCAAACGCATACGTTTTATCTTCCGCGGGTGAGGCGCTCGATCGTTTTGAAGCGTCAGCCGTGCCATATCAGAGCAGCCTCAAAGGTAGCCGACAACTGATATATTTATGCATGCTTGGCGTTGGCGGACAATGATATTTCAGGCGATGGAATTAAATCGAGCCCTAAAAAGCGAAAAAAGCGCGCCGATCTCGCGGATAGCACGTTGGGGGGGCAGTGGGCCGCAGATGCAGCGCCGATCTATATTGTAGATACAATGTTTCACGGCAGCTGTTGCTTAGAATGCATCAGTGACTATATACTTACACACCGCACATCCGCTCGCCATGGGGTGTAGGTACGTATTCCACGGGGTTTTTGTCCAAATCCATCTAATATATACCATACATCCGTCATCGCCCGATACGTCCAAGCTCTCATTTCTTTCGCACAATCCACATGCTTATATATATATATATATATATATGTATGTATGTATACCTTGATAGCGACAGCACCGTATAAGTATGGTCAGCACGTGCCACGCTTTAAGGTAACTTCAGTTTAGAGTTGACGATCCGCTCCATATGCGGGTAAAATAACATATACGTGTGTAAATTTCAAGGGAGGGTGGGGGCAGGATAAGCTCGTTACAGCACAAGAAACAACCTTAATCGGCTGCCCCACCCTCCCCCGGTCTAGAAGCCACTATGTATAGTCTCTTATCCCCCGTAAGCACTAGGCGCATATGTGCGTCATGTATGCCTACTGGCTCTACCAACTCCCATGTATACATACACATATAGAATTTAAACAGCGATGCCGCTCAATACCCCATCGTTGAACGAGCCAACTTTGGCGTAATATACGGTGCAGTAATTCGATTAGTTACGGTCGGGCCCTCCTGTTCGTGTTGAACTTTGTTGTTGACGCGTGTGTTTGCACTCACCGTGGAGGGACATGTTATCTATATATATATTATTAAATAAGAGATGTCACGTCAGTCGGATGTTACGTATTTTGAGGGAGGTAAGGCGATGCATCATGGCTTTTGTGCGACCGTCATGGGTGTGTGTAACATGGACTTTGTCAAGTGTGTTTTGCGATCAGTATAATAATTATATCAGTAAGTAGAGATAGATTTTTGGGGTGTGTCGGGCTACAGCGCTTTTTTATTTTCTCTAACGCGATAAAAGTACGCAATAGTCACTAGTACACATGGACCTTGAAGTATAAGTACAGTAAAACGTAACCATTTGACTGTTTACGAGGGTATTTTTTAATTAAAATTTCCACTTTGTAATTAATTTGTTGCACAACAACTGCCAGCATGATGGTATATTACATCCATTAAGGGGAAGAAACAATAGTCGCGCTAATTAGAGGTGTTCCGGCCTTTTAATTAGTCAAAGGGTTGGTCATTAAGTAGACGGCAAGGTTGCTTTGCGTATTTTTGAACTATAATGTGCTTATCAACAAGTATATTTTTTCCATGTCTTTTTACCTCTACTTGACAAAATAAACACTGGAACGAAAGTAAAATCGATGAGCTGGAAAAAAAATTTTTTTCACGCGACTCACAAAGTTGTCAATTGTTGCTCACCCACCAAAGACATAATTATGATGGTATACGTATAAAGATAGTCTAAAAATACTGCGATCAAAAATAGGGTGGGCGACATCAAAGGCTGAATACATACGGCAATGCTTTCGTGATGAAGAGTAAATAGTGCGAGCGTGTCGTACTGTCAAGTATTTTACTGGTGTTGGACAGGTAGAAGTTGAGCTAAAAATGTAACTGACAGTTCACAAAAGTGGATATATTTGTGAATTTATTGAGAGAATTTCGATGTCAATATTAACAGGAGCTTTTTTAAGAATTAATACATTCGCTGCGGTTACTTCAACAGTTGAACTGTTAATATTTTACTTTACTGTAAATACTAGGGAGATACAAAATTTCATCAGAAAATTAATGCAGTTTATTCACGAAAAAGTATTTATTATCTAATTTGTTTTAAAATCCATAAAATAATGGCACCCAAGTCTACAGAGTATATGTGCAGTGCCAATAACGTGATACGTTTGTTACACTTGGTATTCACAAAAGTTACGTATTATCAAAGTAAATTAAAATTGAAAAATTCGGAAAAACGACGTGCACGCGTTTTCAACAGCCTTGGGGAAAAAAAACTATAAGCCATCACGATGCACTTGAAGAGGTCACATCCCCATAGTATACCCAGAGTCCGACCCAAAATTCAACGCTTGTTCTAATTTTCTTGACCCTCACACTTTGCAACGCCAGCGTGTTGTACAATACACACACGCGCCGTCGATAAGCCCAACAAAACAAAGTCCACCACACGCACGATGTGCATTCGAGAGAGACTTTGCGCAAGCAGCGAGAGATAATAAAAGGACACGCGGCAGCAGCAGCGCGATCGAGAGGCAGAAAGTTTGGTGTTTTCGCTCGAAGCGCCCTGGTGACCCAGATGTCTTATCGTCCCGCACAACATTTTTCCTCCCGATGCCATATACACACCTACTGCCCGGCTCACCCATGTACGCCATTTATCATCTCGTAATACCCTCGGAGCTTTTTTCCCGTGGCTTAGCCTTCGCCCGGCCGTTTTATTTTCGCGGTGGAGTAAGAATGTACATCCCCTTTGAGCACAACTCGTCGCGCGTGTATTCGAACAAAAGCCAGAGAAGCACAACACCAGGGGGGACCGTACGGTCACGGGCCCGTGTGTACCCCGCGCGAGCATAAAAGGAGTTCGGAGCACTGGTGTGGTTTGTGTGACCACGGGCGCGGGCGTGGCTTTAGTTAACGGGCTCGGGAGAGCCGTCTCCGGTGACAAAAATATTACTCGAGCTTGCGCAGCCGGCGTTAATCGATTCCAGGACTTCCAGTCGCGGTTGGGGCGATAAAAGCGCTCTTTTCTCCGAGAGACCGAGGGAAATAAAAATTGCCGTGAGCCGCTGATGGAGTTCCGTCATCTGGGTGCCACAGTTGCTCATACGCAGCGCAAGCCGTTAAAATCCCTCCAAGCTAAGCCTATCGATGATCAAACGATTTTTCTCTTCCCCTTTTACACCAATGTAAAATCGCTGCCCACGCCAACTACAGGGCTTTTAATGCTAATACCGATGTGTTTTGTGTGTAATTGAATTGAAGCTTTTGCAAAACAACCCTCCGAAAGTACTCCAAATTTTTGGCAACACAGCGGTATTCGCTTTACTAGAAATAGCGCCACCTTTATGGGCAATGATCTGCAGTTACAAGCGTTTGTTTCAACAATAATGTATCTTTAACAACTAACGTAATTTCTTTGGGTGTTGATTATTCTTCCGAGCTGAAATACCCATTTAACAGGCATTAATAAAAAAAAAATTTTCTCCGCCGATGCTTACATTTTGTGAGTAAGTGTTACGATTTTCCTCGAATACCAATTTACATCGTGGAGTACTAGAGCACATTAGTAGAGAGTAATATTTATTATGCTCATTCATATGGTGCCAGGACCTTCATCTGTATACCTTCTTTTTTTCCTCAACTTGCACAATCCCATGGACCCGTACACACATAATTAGATTTAAGATGACACGAGAGCGGCAAACGGCCACGGGCAATTGTTGGTTCTAATAAACAGCGATGACGACGCGGGAAATATCCTATACTCCGAGTCATTTGTTCTCAGCGCCGAACAAAACGGCATAAGTTTCAGGACCACCGTGATATAATAGGCTCGTGCAGTGGTAAACAGTAGACTCTCGATTTCAAATGGAAACGCCGCCGACGCTATGCAACGATAACCTGAGCCGGCTTATCGTTGAAACGTCGTGCACAGCCGGTTTTTATACCCATATACCTACTTACTCACCTTATACGTAAATACTCACGGAAGGACGATAAAAAAGTTCCGTAGCGAAAGTGCTCGAAATTAACGTGTGTGGCACAACGCTCGTAATAGCGGCATTACTAGTCCACAGGAGCGCGCAAAGGGGGACATTCGTTGAAATGAAAAAACAAAAAAAGAAGAAAAAAAAAGCCCAACCCATGTGTCGAAATTCGAGTGCGGCCACGTACACCCGCTACATCACACATTATCCGATGGAGAGACGTAGAGAGGAACACAACGTATACGTACATGTGCATGTATAGTATATACACTGTATTATGTATATACGCTCATATACGTGTCAAGCCGTGCTTATTAATGAGAGCTGCGGGTCGACGACGCTACATATACATATATTATATATGCGTGTGTGCAATACTGCCGTTACTTACTATACCATGCTGCTGATGTCATATCGCAGAAACAGCATCAGCGATCGGGGAGACCTCGAAAAAAAGGTGACGCGGCAGCATCAGCCGTTCGTTGATTCTTCTCCCCCTCCCCCCGCCCCCCTCGTATTTCCTGTAGCTCTGGGATGTTGAAGCGCGGGACGATACGGTCGGCTTTCCGAGAAATCGATAACGGCGTGCAAATTTTTTTGACCCCCCCCACCCCTCCTTCGGAATCAAATTCCGACGACGAGTGACGCCGCGGGCAGCGTGATGCTCTCGGGGGCTAATTTTATATCGTACACTCTTACATACGAAGGCTCGCTTTTTTTTTGCTTGCCGTGATGTATCGCTCGCTGCGAATGAATTTCAGATAATGCGCCTCGCTCTTTGGATTATCGGGACTAGAACGTGATCCCATTATGGCCGGAGCCACGTGCGTGACTTTGTTTGCGATTAACAATGCTGGATGGGTATTTCGATTTTTTTTTTTTTTTTTTTTTTTCAACACTTTATTGTTTACAAAACCCAACGTCACATCTATCATCCTTGCATATTTTCACGAAAGCGAAAAAAAATTCACAGCGTATAGATTGTCTGTTTTTCAAATTAGGATTGAACCTAAAACGCTGGGGTAACCATTTGCGAGATGTGTGTGTGCATGTCGGAGATACCGAGGGGTTTTTTTCCACCATAACTTTATCAACTTATTATTGAGAAACACTTTGTTCATAGAACAATATAAAACATTTTTCAATAACTTTACACGGGGTCTGTAGAATCAAAATTTCAGGAGAAAAACTTGTATAGATTAACAGTAAATACAACACACATTTTTGGCACTTCAGTAAGTCGTTTACTCAATGTCCACCGATATTAATTGATTTTACAATAACAACGATTTAATATAATTATTTGATATGAAAATCTTTTAAATAGTAACTTCAGAAACTTTGCCTATAGCTAAAACCACAATGATCGTATATGAAACTATATAATATTTAAAATAGTAGTTACTTTGGCTACCATATAGACATACTGAAAATATGGAAAAATAGATTAAAATTACAATATTTTCGAAACGGCATGGGCATTTTTTTAAATTTTCTAATATAATACTTCTATAGCCATGCGGGATAAAATATCAGTTTTTGAATAAAGTTTATTGTATGATTATTTTTTAATCGAATGAAATGCTCGTTTTTACGCATTTTGCTCATAATTATTCGAGAGTACCGCAATAATTGGAGCAACCGCAATAATACCCTCATTTACCCCTATTACGTTTTCATTTCTTTGTTCTCTGTAGGTAAGGATGCTCAGTTCGAATTAGCTTAAGTATTATTTTTCTCGCACCTTTTTGTGTCAAAAGTAGCACTGTGTATCCCAATCGTTCACCTTCTTCCATAAAGATCGTCTTCTAACCTCAAAACAGCACCTTCACCGCTTGATTTTGGGTTCTCAGGCGGAAAAATATCATACGGAACTCGTTCGAAAAGACTTCTTTACGAACCTCATGACAGCCATTGCAAACTCGTAGTATACTAGTTATTAATTATTTAATTATAACGTTATTTGTAAATATACGTTGGTAAAAATTTAAAAAAAAAGAGCCTAAAGATTAAGACTTTAACTTTTGACAATATTCTATTATGAGTTGGTTCCACGTGTTTTTCGCTCTCGCGAGGAAAGATGCGCGAGTTGTTCCTCCACAATTTTTAAGTAGTCAAATTTAAAAAGTTAAAAAATTTTAAGGATTTCTTTTCGAGCGATGAATTTTGTCAAGATCAAAAATATATACAGTTATCGTTCGTAAAAAAAAATGTATTTTAGTGTCGCTATGCTCAGTAAAAACATTGTTTGGTCAGTGCAACCAGGTAGCCATGCACACCCCAGTCTCCCCTACATGTACGATGATACGTACATTTGCTATCTTATTATAAGGTTTACATTCGATTGATTTAATCTCAATTCTTATCTCGATAACTTCGTTTTCTTACCACACCCCAAAGATTTTCAATCTAAAGAGTTCTATCAAAGAAAGAAGTTTACTTTTAAGAAAAAAATTAAAGCTTTTTGTATATCATACATTTTATCCAGTATACTTCTCTGATGGCTTGAAGTGGGAGAAATAATTACAGTATAGTATTAAAAATGAATTTGCCTATTGTATATAAAGAGAATTTAAATTATACCCTACCAAAAATTCCGTAACCCAAATTCTTGGATCTTGGAAAAGTACAGTTCCTCAATTAGTCTGAAAAATATTGGAATTCAATAAAACCGTATAAATCTGAGGGGCTGTAAAGAATTTGTAAAAAAAATTTGCCATATCATGAAAATTGCAAAATTTTACCTTTTTTTATAAACTTGAGTAGACTCTTGTTTCTACGTATATGTAAAATAATAGACACTTTGAGAAATTCAAAACACTTTGCAAAAAAATTAATGCACGTGCTACACTAAAACACTTTGTACTGACGTGAAACCTCACGTTGTTGGTAAATAGTCAATCATTACATTTTCATGTCACGAAAACTCTGCAGTATAGTTAACTCTGTTCTGTCGCTGAATCGTTGAAATACACGAGAAAAAGTTGTGCATGCCGGTTGCAACTGTCACGCAACAAAGAGAGTAAACCAGTGTGACTCTTGGCACCTCTCCACGAATAAATCACTTCGCTCACCAGTCCGAACATCAAGCTGCATCAAGTGTAGCATTCTAAGATGAGCGTGAAAAACATTCGGTGTCTGCTTGCTAAGAAAAGTTTCGCAAAAATTTAATTGTGTGCAAAAAATTGGGAATACAAAATAATTTTAGTCTTATAAATATTGATCGTCGGTAGTGATATTTATTTCATTTGTATACGCTCAAGGAAAATAAGGAAACTCTAATTCAGAAGTCATTGCATCGTTAATAGTATATTATGTACTTGTTAAAAAACACAAATCACGATTTATTCTTGATAGCTTGAAACGCTACAAGATTTATAATTATAGTGTTACTTATTACGTTTTTCAACCGAACAAGTGAATATCCTCTTCCGATCCGAACAGACGGGCTATTATATTGAAAATGAGTTTCATTAAGTCAGCACTTTTTTACCGCGCCCCCGTTATACACCCAACGCGTAGCGAGTTTTTCTCTTTTTAAATACTCATTAAGGTTAACAGTCCACATTAAGGCGCAAGAGAGTGATTCAGTCATAACCTGCGCGTTTTTATGTACTATACTTACGTAAATGTGTACACCAATGTTTTTTCCTGTGTTTTATGATTGTTTGAAGCAAAAACGTCATGCAACAATTTACGATTAAGACAATTATTTTGTAATTACGCATTCCTAGCTATTGTTTGCTAATAAAAAGATTTTTCCATGAAATTCAACAGCTATTTTTTAATTTAGAGAAAATTCAGTGATAAATCATTAAAGAAGGTCTATACTTAGATGAAAAAATAACTTATAGAAAAGCGGAACTTGGAGAAATAGTTTGAAAGATTATATACACTATTTTACCTACAACCTACAACACTAGTCACCAAACGAACTCCGTTAATATTTATGGTTTTATTGTGTTTTATTATTGTTCATAGTTTAAAAATTTTGAAAACAAACAATTTATGATAATAATTTATGACGTTTTTATGATACTTAAGGAGGTTCGGGAGTATCATTCAAAGGGACGAGGAAGGGGAAGTCCCCTCTACCCACGCAGCTTGGCTCCCTTTACCGCGCAAACTCAATGTTTTCCTTACGTTTAACGTTTGCATTGTTTAAAATGCACTATAACATGCCTCTAAATTTTGCTCACCGAATAATTAAACAATAATTAACTCGTAGGTACATTTTTTTCAATACCTTTGCATTTTTCAAAAAGTTTTGTCCATTTAAGCGAGACAAAGAGGTCACTTCCCACAAGAGTCTATGTTAATCACATGTATAACATTTTCGTTTGTATGATTCTTTCAAAAATGACCTGTAACAAACATTGAAAAAATTCATATAAGTCCTACGTATTCTATACTATCAAAAAACTCTATATTATTGTGATCTCTGCATTTTATTATTACTCCCGAATCTCCTTCATACATTATAGAAAATCTTTGTGTAATGTAATGATCATCGAGACTATATATTTTCAAAGTTACTTTAGAAATACTTTTATTTTTTTGATTCACTTTGGAGAGAAAAAAATTTTGCCCTTTTTCTTTGTATTTGTAAAAACATTATATATTTATGAAAAAAAGTTTGTTCCATTACAAGTATGCCAAAAATCAGTAATTTTTTTAATTTCCATTACAATGTCAGTTTATATACTATCTTTTCTTTAACCTTTAGTAGCAAGCCATGTTGACTCCCGAGTCGCGCATGACATTCTTTAAACTTTTTGTTTTGATCGCGCCTTTTGTTGGTAAAAAAAAAAAAAAAAAAAAATTGAGTTTTGAGTCGAGTCATATTACACAATGGATGTAACGTTAATTCTAATAAACTCTGTTTAAATGAACTCATTTTAACAAACTTTCGTATCGCGATAATACATAATATTGTATGAAAAGAAAAATCCCTTTGGCAATTTGAGAAAAATGACTATCGGCAAAAGAAACATCTTTAAATTATTCATTGGTTATTGCATGGAAATACAAGACAATGCAAGACGAGATCAATGAAAATAGTGAGTCACCTGAGCTCTGAATTTGAATACCCGATGATGATTGAATACTTACTTAAAACACATGACCAAAAATGTTTTTGACACGAAAAAAATGAAAATTATTCCAACTGCGGACGGCATTTACACTGTTGGATTATTCGATTTCGAGCGGCAACATCTGAATAAATAATGCCACTCGCTACCAGCACCTCGATTGCTCCACTTGGGCATTTTGATGAGGCCCCGCCACGAGGGCGGTGAACGATATACACGCGGCCGTAAGCCTCGTAAACTAATTTTCGCTTTCGCAAAAGTCGAGCAAGCGGATGGACGGACAAACCAACACATCTAATCCGAGGAGAGCCCCGGCCGACGAAGAGAGACGCAAAAAGACAATTAACCGGCGAAGGGAGACCGGTTTCGTTTTTTAAATAGCTCGCCCGCGTTTTCTTCGTCTTCCCCGCGTCCTCCCGCTCCCCCTGTCGTCTACAAGGCTTTGATATATATATATATATATATATATATATATATGTATTACCAAAAATCATTTTTTTGTTTCCTTTTGTCCAGCTGTACCCGATGAGCATATATTATTTTTGCCTACTACTTTCGTACTCTACGCTTTCATGCGGGCATTATTCCTACAGTTCAGAGGGGTTCATGGCTATGTTCTGCAAACTCTGTCCGCAGCAAACTAGTAAAAGATCATGTCGTATTTGCCGCCTTTTTGATTCGATCTGTGCCGTCTTTGTCAATTTTCGTTCAAGTAACAAGAAAAAAAAGTATCTAAAATTTTTTGACAGACCAATTAACATAGAATTATGTTTTAGATGTGACATCCTAATTGTGATAATCGACGGCTCCAAGTATTAGGAGTCGCGCGGACGAAATCCTCTGACTTTACTCGAGGAAAATTTTATCTTTTATGCAAATAACACTTTTTTCATTCTGTTTGAGGTAGAAATTTGACCCAACTGGAATATGCAGACTCCACGCGTATATATATAATATACACTTCAAACAAACTTTAGTTGTAGGAATGACACAGTATTTTGCTGTGCACCAATGTACTGCTCAAACATTTGACACGTGATATATTCCATATGGAATCCTCAGAGAATGTATTCTTAATGCAAATCTTTGAAATACAGATTTTTCCGCAAAAACTTATAAGTGTTTCAGACGTTTCATCCAATTTTACCTCAAACACTAAAATTGAAAAACATTTTAAATCTACTACTGCGTATAATATATTATGCTTATGGCGTGTAAGTAATGAGAGAGAAACCTTGTGTCCGATATTCGGGTCCAAAGTCTTTGTATCAAAACTTAAAAATGAAAGCTTTCTTATGTTAACCAGCCAAGAGAAACTATTAAGGTGTATCAAAGTCACAGTAACTACACCTACATCCGTAGCTTTTGTACCTTATTCGACCCAATAAATTAAGACTAGAGATAAATCTGTGTACCAGTCAATTCATTGCATCGCTACAAACCATCTACGCGTGTATATACGATATCTAAAAGGTAAAGACCAAGAAATAATGAATGCCCGCCTCGAACAAAGCCCTCTCAAGATTTATATTTTTCGTGGAACTGCTGTTAACAAAAAAAAAAAGAGTGTGCACGAAATACGCATATCTGCATGCGCTGAAGCGTAATGTATGCACAGTCACGTGAGCGGCAGTCATATCGACAGGGGGGGAAAAAAAGAAGCACGCGCGTACGTGCGTTAAATACGGCTGAATGCTAATGCGGTAGCGACATTGTCTACACGAGTTTGTGGCACAGGTGCTTCACTCGAGAACACCGCGGTTTGTATATACTTGGACGCTTCCAAGAGAGAGAGAGAGAGAGAGAGAGAGAAAAGTCGAAGCCTAAAATACGTTTTCCCATTAAGCGTATAGCTGCACCAAACAAATGCCGCGAGCGCGCCAACGCCAATCAAGTTGTCATCTCTCGCGGCTTTCCCATAGCCCGGCTAACGCCGGTTCGAGCGCTTTTCGCTGCTGCATGGTGAGTTGCACGAGTTAAAGACCGCGCGGGCTTTTCTCCTCCTCCCACAAATCGGCGTGGGAAAACTGGTAATTACATCCGGCTAATTGGTACGTGCAGGGAAATTTTTTTACCATCGCTCAGTATCGGATCATTCGCGAGACTTTATTATCCTTCGTTATGAAACCGTATGAGCGAAAAGGTGAATAATCAGTTTTTTTTTTATTTTTTTTTATTTTATTGGTACTTTCTTATCGGGATGTTGGGTTGCATGGGTATTATTGAGGTCTTTGCTTCATCTCAGATAATTTGGTAACGAGTCAGCATATGCAAAAGACCTTACTACCAAGTCCAAGACGGACGATTTCCTCCAACCCGCGTAAATGTGTGCCTGTTCGGATGAAGAAAAAACTGTTTGGTGCAGCTTGTAGAAAAAAAAAAAAAAAAAAAAAACTGTTCGGCCCCGACGCGGTGAGTATTTCACATTCTCCCCGACACGTGAATTTACGAATATAGAGAGGATGGCATTCGTTCCAACTTCTGTGAATAATGTGGTGGCCACTTTCTCTGCCGCGGACAGAGTCGGCACTGCTCAAAGCGGCCATTTACATCCAAGTAAACGCATCCGTACAATCACGCGTTGTGTGTTTATTTGTGTATTATGTACCTGCCTGGGGTTTTAGCCCCTCGGTTGTATGCGTCAGCGAGACTTTCGGGCCGAAATGGGGGCAAACATCGACAAGAGTCGTGGCTCGACAAATCACAAAAGGGCACTTGACTGAGCGACAAGTCTGTCAAGCGTAACTGAACTAGGATTAGGCCAAGCAAAAGTTTTTTTTTACGCTTTGAGGGATATTAAGTCGAGGCATTCGTTCGCTATATACAGTTACAACGTAAATTACATTGTTAAAAGCTATTACTTTTGTTTTAAACGAAAAAAACTGGCGAAATTCATGTTACGGGATACGGGCTTGTGTCCCACTTCAAAATTGTCACTGTTGACGATGCCTGGTAGCATAATTTTTTTTCGCAACATAAGATCTCAAAGTATATATTAAAAAGTATATAAATATATTTAAAGTTGAATTTTTATTCTGTGCGTCGAAATAACAAAATTTATAAAAAATATTGAATACGCAAGAGCAGTACAGCAAAGAATAGCCGTTTTGAAGTCACTAAACTCAAATCCAAGCCCCAAACCGCTACAACCTCACCATTATAACGCTTGTTTGTACAGAGGTAAATTATTGCAGAGCAATATATTGTTAACGCTACGCACTACCTCCCATTTAGACGCGTGTTTCTTTACAAAAAAGCACAGTTATGGAGCAATTAGGGCACCATATTCATGCTCAGTGGGTACCAAAAAACATTCAAGTAATACGCGTCTGTTTTTATGTATTTTAGTTATTCATATTTTGTGACCCTGTTGATTTTTTTTTTTATAAATTTTTCTTAACATTAGTCATCGACTGTATGACATCGTAATAAGTAGAAAAAAAATGTTTTGTCATTTCTATGACATATACATATCTCCACCTAAGCGTAGAATTTTATTTTTGAAACATTAATGATCGACTGGAAAAAATGATGTGACGTTTCATATTTAAAAGGTGTTATCGATATGTAGGTACAAATAGTTCGTTAGCCAAATATAAACTTGTATTGGACTGGTATTTTACGAGAAGTCAGAAATTTTTGTTTGGTCGAAAATAAAGTAAATTCGAATCCCCATCCCAACTTTGAAAAAAATAAAATTCATTTATGAGAGTTTGACAGCTTTCGTAATTTTTGCAAAAGTGAGAATACTTTGTAATTTGATGGACCAACAAGTATTGAGATTTTTACTTTTTTATTGCTTGACTTAATTGGCACCTTATTCCTCTCAATTAACCAAAAAGCTACAAGATAATTTAATTATAGCTCATTTTTTCTTCTTCAAATCGTACTCTTTTATTTTGGCAACATTTTCCATCAGAATTAAAATGTCTTTTCTTTTACATAGCAAACAACCACACTCGGACAAATTTGTTTGCTTATTCTGACAACATTAACCCCGAAATCGTTTCATTGAAATCCCATGAAAAAAATGTTTTCTCTAAACAATAAAGATTCTGCTTGGCAAAACTTGTATTCAACGTGTCAAAGAGAAGCATTAAGAGCGTGTTCGAATTAAATGGCCAAGATCACCGGAAACGCGTGGTGGAGAGCCAGGTAAAACAAAGAGACACGCGTGGGCGGGCCATTTCTTCCTCTCGCACGCGGCGTTGTTTTGACGTGGGCATTGCAATGCTTGTATATACCTTGTCCGCGAAAGAAAGTATAGCAAGAAGCAGCGCCGCTCGTGGTAAATAGGCAGGTGGGGCAACATCAGCGTATACGCGTCTCATGTATTATACGCATATTATTTGTATACCGTGGCTACACGTGCTAACGCTGCAGCGAGAAAGAATGTGCGGGAGAACGGAACACCTGCTGTGTGGCTTACCTCGTCGCCGAGATTCTGTAAGCCTGCACCTACAAATATATCTGCCCCGGTCCGGCGTATGCATACATTACACACGCGCGTGCACGTACCTACGTGATTATTTTATGATGTATTGTAGGCTCTCGCCCTCTCGTGAACTTGCTCCACCATGACTCCTTCGGTTATCTTTTTCCCTTGTTTTTCTTACCCAAAATGACTCATTCAGCGTGAGCTGTTTCACTCCTTGCGGATCCAACTGCCTGCCTTACAGGGTGGTGATGACAAAAAATTAGTCTGATGGATTGTAAAAGTTAACGTTAAGAAATTTATGCGTAGCAAATTATATTCAAATTCAGTATTAAGCCATGTCAATTAATCTGATAGACATATTTCAGTAATTTAGAATATCTACTTCTACCGTAGAGGCTTATTACTCAAGTTTATTCCGTTGATAGAAATAAATTCGTTTTTGTACTTATTCGAGGACAAAATTAAAATTTAATAGTATTGAGAACCACAACTTGGTATTGAGAAGCAAGACTATTATTGTGAAAATTACAATCAACTACACTCAAGGTCATTATTTACTATCGCACCAAGTTTGAGATTGTTGTACAAATTTAATATTTCTATTCCAAAAATTTATTTTTGCATTTGTGCAATTAATATCGATCTTATAAAATGCATGTGATTTTAAGTTTTGCTTTGTATCTGTCTTTAAATGAATAGTAAAAAAGGCGTATGGTTTATTTACTGACGGAGTAAGCCACTATGGTAAGACTACACCTTTTGAATTTCATTGATCTTACAAAGTAAATTCTCACCTTTGCTCATGTATTATTGCCTGTTCCAGTTGTTTAAGGCCAAGTTTTGACACTTTTAAAGAATAAAAAATTTTTTTTGCATTTGCGCTATTCAAAGGTACCTAGTTGATAAAAATTCGTAATGAAACAAGTCCAACAAGTTTATCCCTCCTTTAGACTAATTATACTTAAGATCCCTTTCCTATTTTGGTATGCACAGCTTTAATTCTGATGTTATATAATTAGTTGAAATATTAAAAAAAAACATAAATTAAGCATTGACTGAACATCGACCTCTATGTTAAACTTTGTAGGAAGTAGGTACACGGGAAGACTAAATTCAGAAGTCTTAGATGGGCGAGTGCTCCTATCACCTCCCACGCATGGATCCACCATTGATTCTGTTGTATCCAAAGATATTTTTTGTTGCACACACAAAATGAAGAACCGTCTATTTTTGTAACAGGCCCCTTGTGGAGCATCCAAAATTATCGACGATTTCAGGCTATACGCGTATACAGATGGCGCATTATACTCATATTCCGTCCAAAAAAGTTCAAACGGCACCTAGTGACTCGCGCGCAACCAGGATGATAATAAAGCAATATTGTTTATAGCACCAATATGTTTACGCGCGAGCCCATCAAATTAATAGTCTTATGCGTGCCGAAGCCACCTCGACCGATGTATATGGATGAGCCTCCGCTCCGGCCCCACAGTACCTACAGGACGGCCGACGATTTCGGCGTCAATTTCGTTGCGCGCTCGCGTCAACGCGAAACGGGTTTTGCCTCTCATTACCCACCGCGAGTCGGCGAGTCATGCAATTTCCACGTGAACGGTCTCTCTGTAGGCCTACACACGGATAATACACCTTAAAAACGCACACTCACACGGCTGGTTATGGAGTAAACCGGTTGCGATTTTGAAAAGTCAGAGCCAGCTGGTGTACGCACGGGTCCCCATCGGGGCTATGGACTATGGACGCATCACGGAACCGATAATTTGGGCCGCTTAACGATCAGACGGGTATTACATATTCCATTAACGCGACAGACGCAGTGGGATAACTGATTTACTTGACGTATAAATCTGTATCGTGTTTAGGTGCGAGCCGTTTGAGACCCCCCCCCCAACTGCGTGCGGAGTTGAATAAGAAGTTCACCTTAGATACGCGTATGTATAGATATTATATTCACTCGGAAATAAAGTTTTTGTGTTGTTTTCGTCTTGTTCCCAGACAGCCGGGCTTGCAAAACGCTATTGACTCATCATTGCAGTGCGTTGCGTGGAATAAAAAAAAAACCTATGATTCCGCCGTTGAGAGCCGAGCAGTCACTCATATAGATCTCTCTTGTGACCCTCCGCGCCCTCCGTCCATAAGTGCTCTCCCTCTCGTTGCGCAACGCCGGGAACTAGGATACACACACGCACACGCGTGATAAAATCTTCCGGAGGAACTACTTTCGTCCGTAAAAGCCGAGAGACAGAGAAAGGGAGAAGAAGGCCAATGTTATTGTGCTTATATAGGTATATACATAGCGCGACACTCTAGGCGCGCCGTTGCTGTCAATGTCATCCACTCTGTACCCTTTTCTCCCACGCAGCACGATCGAGCCTAGGTTCGAGATCGGTCGAGGTTTTAACTCTACGTGTATACACCCATATGTGTCGACGATGTCCCGCCACTCGCCTATACATATGTTTTCCCATTCCGTGAAACGCAAACCGGATATCGCACGCGTGCAACGTCGCGTGAGTTTGGCTTTCGATATAATTACGCGCGCGTGTCGGAATTTATTGGAATTATTTAGATAGCCATCGTGGCGCGCGTATAATATTTCACGCCTTTTTTTTCCCCTCATCAAGCACACCAGTGTGCCGATAGGATCGGAAGAATCCACTTTTCTTTTCGAGATTACTTTTTTTTCCCCTTTCTTTTCCACCAACCACCTTTGATGGCGCGTGTGTACGTACGAATGATGGACCGCGACGTCCTTCTCGGAAACAGATGCGGGCCGATAAGTAGCGCGCGGTGTGAAAAAACAACACTCGAGTGCCGATGATTCAATTACAATCGGGAGAAGAGATAGGAAAAAAAAGTTATCCGCGCGATGGATATATATATATCTTTTCACGTGCATCCTGTTTAATGCAAACACATCGATCGGAGCTTGCGGGCGAGAGTTGTTTGTTCTACGAGGTTTTCCCACAATATTGTTTCGCTGAGTAATCGCGGGGTGGCGGGGAGTGTGATCGCTGGCTTGTCCCTCGAGCGCGTGTACTCATCTCCGGCGGGTAGCGACAAGGAGATCGCGTCGGCTGTAGTGAGTGTCGCCTTTTTTTATATAATACTATACGGGAGGTGTGTGCTAAGTGAATCATAGGTAGTTTCTTTGACAATGCCATGTGCTACAGGCTAGTTGCGATCAAACTTGTAGCTATATGCGGTGAGTCAATTGCGAGTGGCGTGCGGAAATAAAAGTAAGACAATCACAAAGACTTCACGGGTCCTTTGTACTTGATCAAACCTTAATCAATACTAGATTCCGCACAGGCTTCGTTGTCATAAGTTGAAGATTACGTGTAAATGATGCTACTATTGGATACGTAAATTAAAATAAAACTGCTTGTATACAAAATTACTGTAAACTATGGTAAAAATTCATGAACACCTACGGTAAAAATTTACCTAATGACAAATTATCACAGGATTACCGTTGCTTTTACGGTAAAAATTTCTGTGATACTTTTCTGCGTGTGAATTTCAAGTTCTCTGATTCGGTTTAAATAAAAACTGCGAGAGATTTTATGAAATACGTACAAAATTCGTCGTTTATCGCGATCTATTAAAGCTATACTGCAACTCTTGATAGCTGACACTGAATGAAAAAAAAAAATTTCACTCGGTAAAATTTTATTTTAACTTTCAAGATGACCATTTAACAGAATTTTTGCAACTTTGCTAGATGCGGTGGTAAAAGTGAGAATACTTACTGATGCATCTCTCGCGAAAAATGGCCCGTTGAGTCAAACGCTGTGACACGTGTCTCATGTTTTGACCCGAAATTTTTTGGGAAATAGTCTGGTAAAGCTCAGTTACTTTAAAATGAGAAAACTAATTAAAATCATTAGACTCTTAAAATTTTATGTAGTACTGGAAATATCCTCGAACACGAGCGGGGTACGCCAAGTGAGCCATTTACGGTCAGTCATACTTGTACATAATTACATACGTTTTTATTCAACACAAGTTTTTTTTAAATGATAGTCACTAACATCCTATGCCCCAATGAACCTTATACAAGCTCTCCATAAAGTCACGTGGAGTTTTGATGATTTATTACATCATTTTAATGGGACGAAAAAAATGTACAACCTCCCGCGACCCCCATCAGTACAAAATAGCCCCCAACTTGGAAAATTGTTGAAATATACGTACTCAAAAGGTGGATGTCTTTTTTTAGAACAGACAAGTTCTCGGATTAATAATTTTTTCGTGAAGTCGTTGAAAAGAAACATTTGAACTGAGACACCTGTGGGGAGTTTTTCGTACACTGGCTGAATAAATTCCTGTCAACAACATTTTCGATCGCAATACTTAGCCAACTCTTTACAAAAAACGCGACTTGAAAATAAAAAGTGGATTTTTCGGAAAACAGGAGCACTTAATTATTAAAAAAGGGGAGTTAGCGAGCGGAGCAAAGCCTTGCTAGTATATGATTGCGTACGCGCGCGTGTGTGTGTTGTATCAACGTGACCACATTGGAATAAATGAATACTAATGCAGATCTAGATGTAACGAGATATCATGTACACGTACACATCCATTATAATTCAAAATCGAAATGACGAAACGACTCTGCGTGCTACACAAATGTTACAGCAAAACCCCGCTACGTATAAATATACGTGTATACGTATGCAGCCCTCATCGTGCTAGCGATCGACGCACTTTTTATCCGCTCGCTCGGATCTTACGTGTACATCTCGGGCTTATTTACGAGCCACGTGACGTAAAAAACCTCTTGAAAACTCACGCCTGGCATTATACATACTTTGTTCACCTCCACTATGCTCTCGTATACTTATGATTTTATACCACGTATATTCATTTGATTCTTTTTTTTTTTTTTTTTTCAACAAAAAATAAAAATATTCCACGCGTATACGCAAGGTGTACGTTGTATTAAATATCCCATAGGATCGATGAGCACGTGTTACAGGAATCATCGAGGGCCGATCAATCGACACCGAGGGACGAGAGTGCTCCGCATATAGCTTGTCCGCTCACAAGAGCGATGACGTAGGCCCCTCAAAGTCATCCGAGGAATTCGAAGATCACGAGCTCCTTTGTCCCCCTCCCCAACTATATAGCTCCTTGGGCCGTACATAGTGGTCCAGGCGTGGCACTCGAGGAGCCTCGAATATCGCTTATCAGAGGGGACCCCCGAGCACGCGCCGCGTCTGCTCTACGTCCGTCTGTTTGAGAAAGCACTGTTATCCACGCACCTACCACCAAATTGAAGCTCGACGGTGCCGACTGTGCTCCCCCTTTTTTCAAACCCACGCGCTTTGACTAATGAAAGCCTAGACGACAAAGTCACTTGGCTCGTCTGTCTCACCCCCCCCCGGGCCATTATACATATAGTATAACGATCCGTCATGTATATATACAGTTCCCTTTGGGGTCGGATATTATTCACGGGAGGCCGAGCTACGTGGTCATTGATTGGAAAGCCTTTGCTTGTTTTTATTGTTACAGGCGAGTGTGGTGGAAGGCTCTTTTTACGAGTGAAAAAAGAAATCCGAGTGGAAATTTTTATGCCCCTGTTTCGCGCCGTTTCGGTGTATACGTGCAGCTCGAGTCGTTTTACGGCAATCTCGGCTTGCTTTCCACGACGAATCGTTTGGTGCCGATTTCGCGCGCCGTCGATGGAAGAAATCAATCTCGAGAAAAGCTCGCTGTGCACGGTTTTTCAAATTAAAAGTATAGGTGGACGAGAAAAACAGTTTCTATGCATACGGGACACTCGCATAGGTGGACTAATTACGAGTTCGAAGGCGTCGCTAATGCGCTGTAATAGTTTTTACAGCGGCAGTGAGGGGAAAAAAAATAAAAGTCCACGCAAGTGAATGAGCCATTGTTCTCAAAGTTAACAATTTGTCGAGCCGAGGCGTGGATTTACAGTGTCTCCACTGTTTGCTCTCTCGCGTATACTCACTTGCCTTTGTATACTTAGTGCAAGTAATGATCGATCGATTTACACGCCCGACGTAATTAATCGTGCCTTTCCAGTCGCTTCGCGCTTGTGTCTTGTAGTATACATCTACACACATGTATTCAGGTATTATGTTGGGGCTCGATTATTTTGCTCGTGATTTGATTAACCTGAGCATATAAACGTTCATACTGTATACTATTTTACTGGAGGAGAGATGAGAACCAAGTTAATTTTTGCTCTTTTTGGGATTTCACGCGTATTAGTTGTACACGTAGTATTTTAAATAACGTGAAATAGAATGTACCTGAAAGTACCTACTTCTCAACCGTATTGCAAGTCTACGACGGTGGCTCGGGGTCTCTTCTACGGGCTCGTTTATTTGATTTATCAAGTCGCGAGTGAATGTTTTCATGTAAATATGTGATTTAGATAATTTTACCAAAAAATTCTTATACACATGTGTTTTGAACGAGTCAACGAAGGAATTGATGCTTACTCATGCCCATGCACCGAATTTTCGAGAGTACAACTCGGTGATATTACCCACCCCGCACCTATCGTACGAGCTGAAAAAAAAACAACCATTGCGCTCAATTGGTACGAATCAAGGTGGGCGTTTAGGTGTGCGTTTATAAAAGTACGGCTTGCAGGGAGTGCCGAAAAAGAAGTGCATACTGTACGTTTAGCAACGGGTGTACGCCCCCTTGTACGCTAAAAAAGAAGAAGAGTCCGCAAAAATAGATAAGCCGCTTGCGCACACTCGCGCACCGTGTACACGCGAGCCCAAGCCCCAAGTCAGAAGTTTATTTTAGGCTAAAGACAAGTAGTCCATGGTAGCCAGGACGAAATTGTACATTTTTTCAACTGTATCAGAGACTCACCATAGTTAACAAAATAAATTATTTCGTTGAGAATAAACATCTATAAAAGAATAAGAATTTTAAAATAAATTAACTTTAGTAAAGGATATAAAAAATAAAATGTAAAAATATATACATGAGTATGTATAAAGTCACTATATGCACACACTTTTGATAAAAACACATTAATTTTTAAGTCTAATGTCTCTCGATTTTAGTACTTTTAAAAGTTTGCTTCTGAAACTAGTAGTGGCGTAGGCAGCTCTCGTCGATGCAGGCAGTCTGTTCCACTCCACCACTGCACCCACCATGTACGACGAGCCAAACACGTCGAGGCGGACTCGTGGCACCTCCAGCTCATAAGTACCGACCCTCCTTGTGCCGACTGCCCGTGGATCCTCGTCCCTGAATCTGACTGGCTCAGCTAGGTACTCAGGTGTACCCGTCCTTAAAACATTTGCGACAAGGCTCAGCATCATGTAGAGCTGTCTGCTGGGGTAGGTAAGCACGCTGTACCTCCGGTAGGACGGTGGGATATGGTCGGACTTTCGTAATCCGTCCACAAATCTCAGCGCCGCGTTGACACACCTTTCCATCCTTGCCATCAGTTCACCGGAGAGCCCGTAGAGCACCGCAGCACAGTAATCGATGTGCGGAAAGACAAGGGAGCGCACCAACATGAGGCGAGTGTCTTGCGGCACACCCTCGCCGAGACGCCGGAGTCGCGCCAAGCTGGAGTAGCATTTCCTGGAGACTTCCATGCAGTGTGGCCGCCAGGTCAGTGTACCGTCAAATTCCACTCCAAGCAGTCTGAGGGACGTAGTCGGCGCTATGACAGTGCCGTTGATCTCGATTAAAGGAAGAGGTCCCATTCCGTTCAACCGTAGCTCTAGGTCTCGGGTGCCCATCCACATTGCTCGGATTTTGGACTCCTTGATCTGGAGTCCATTGAGCCTTACCCATTTTGACACCCTGCTCAGTATTTCGTTTGCTCTATTTATTAATAGCGGAGCGTCTCCCACCTCGCCGTGCAGCTAAAAACAGGTGTCATCTGCGTACGAGTGGTAGTCGCAGCCATGGAAGGCACCCGACATGTCATTCACATACAACGAGAAGAGCAAAGGCCCAAGCAGACTGCCCTGTGGGACCCCGGACTCCCTAAAAAGAGCCCGCGACAGCGCGACATCAGGAGCCCGCACCACCTGAGTGCGACCCGACAGATAAGACGCAATCCAGGATGCCGCCGAGTCAGAGAAGCCCAGACTAACTAGCTTGCTGACCAGAAGCTGGATGTTGACCAGGTCAAACGCACTCGACAAATCTATCACTATTAGCAGCGTCACATGTCCTCTCTCCATTGCTATTTTCGCGTCATCCAGAATCCTGAGCAGAGCAATGTGCGTACTATGTGACCCTCCAAGATCTGGTGGTGCTCTATGTACTCCATTATCTGGCGCAGTGCAACGTATTCAAAAAATCAGTTCCACTCGATGTTAAAGTCACCCATGACGATGAGCCGATCGTATCCCTGGTTGCATGCCACGATGGCCTCCTCCACGTCCTCCCAGTAGCCAGCCTTTGGAGTGCTGTACACGACGACGCATCAGAGGATAATGCATTGAAGTTTAATACGGATCAGCAGAAATTCTGGTCACTTTTCATAAATTGGTCTCGATGATGATGCACCAACAATCCTACTCCGCAGCGAGTCATGGACGTATACAGCCACTCCACCACGACCCAGACCAGTGCGATCGTGCCTAAAGAACTGATAGCCAGGCAAGTGCACTTCGTGGTTAGTTATCTTAGGTTTCAGAAAGGTTCCACTGATGCCAAACACTGAAATGTCCTGATTTCTGATAAATGTCTGTATGTCGTGGAGGTGTACCGGCAGAGATTCAGCGTTGATATGTCCAACCTTGAAGTCATGCCGTATCGGGTTGCGAGCATTATTCGACATAATCGATTGTACGTGATTTTCGTTCCACGCTTAGTCTCAATGTGGGGCATTTTGTTTTGTCAAAGGCACAGTGCTTGGTGTTGACATACTTGTTGGCCCTTCATATTGTACAGCAAAGTTCGTCCCTGCTGGTGCAATCCCGCGTTCGATGACTTCCAGCACAGAAACCGCAGGCTACAGGATTTTGACAGTCCGAGGCGATGACACTGATAACACTGTAGCAGGGATATATGATCTCCAAGGCATATTCTGTCACGACTGAATAGTTTTATCCTGCATGCCGGGGTCACCTCTATGACGCATGATCTGAGTTTTTTCTTACGATCTGGGTACAAGTAAACAATCCTGGCATCAGTCCTCTGGAATTCAGTAAGATATTGCGACATGAGGTAGCTATGAATTTCCTCCTCCGTGTACTCTGCAGGGATATCGTTGATGACGATGCAAGGTAACAGTCGCTTTTCTGGCTTGACTTCAAGACCTATTACGCTTAATGCTGTACTGTTAGACAGCGCCTCGATTGCCTCTCCCTCTATATGAGCACTGCGCTGTCTGCTTTCTCGTAGACGCGCTTGACGCGTAAGCCCAGGCGAGCCGCGTTAATATTCTGTAGTAGTGCTTTCTTCGTATCTTCCCCTGTAGGATAGTCCTTTCCTCTGCCTTCGCTAGGACCTATAGTTATCCTATCTACTTGAACCATCGGTATTGGCTTTCCTCGTCCGAGCATGACGCTGTCACCAGCTCCAGCCCGCATGGAGCCTGCCACCACCGCGTACGCTCGGCTTGCGGGCGCACCACTTTTGGGTATGGTATCACCCGCTCGCCGCTGAAGCACAGCGGCCACAGACTCGGCAGCCCAAGTGAGTGTATAAAGCTGCTCTTTGTGCTTCTTATGTGTGTGTGTGTGTGTGTGTTTGTGTGTGTACCTACCACCCAACAGTCATCAACGCGCGGACCAACTCCGCTCGTTGAGGAGAGCATTTGGCGCTTCCGCTCTCCCTCCCTCTGTCTTGTATTATATTTATATTATATATCCTCCTACGCTTAGCGTGTTTGCACTGTGCGTAATTCACACACCACAAGCTCTTTTTTTCCTCAGGACCAGCCATGCTTGCTCACCCCCTCAGGTACTTTTTTCCCATTCAAGAGAGCACGACTGTGCTCGTACTTGCTTATCTTTTCGCGATTCTAGTACAATTTTTCAATTTGAAAGAAATAGTACATTTGCGTCCCTACAGGGCGCAAACAATACCTACGTATACACTTGAGGGAGTGGTTGTCATACGCCTTTGCGTCCAAGTCACGTACGTATCGTATTACGTATAGAAGCACCTGATATGTACATGCAAATATCCATGATAAAAAATAGTCGCGCACGAGCTCTGGTGACAAAGGAGTAAAGTATAATGCACCAAAATGTAAACTAAGCACAAAAACCAACGCTAGAAACGATAGGTAAGTGCATAACGCATCAAACCCATCGAGCCAAAACGGCGCGTTGCATATATTTATATTAAGTATATGCGTTGTGGCAGTGCAACATCTGCTACATACAGCCTTTCGGCACTTTTGGCCCTCCACCTTTGTACACAATACCCCATGATGGTCCGGTTGACTACAGAAGGGCAAAGAAAACACACATCGAAGAGTAACTACATATTGAGTTGGTTGTCTTGGCCACGTATACATATATAACACAGGTAACGCATGTCGTGCAATATTTACCGATACATAAGCATATGGTTATCGATACCTACTTCTTATTCCAGTGGACATACAAACTTACGTGTACCATATACTTGTAACTTCACGCTCAATTGTTACCTGCCCATATATATTATACGCTGCAAATGCATAAGTAGGTATCCCATACTTGAAACACTGAACGCACGGGAGCGTTAAAACTGTAGCTGGGCAGCGATGCGAGCCGAAACTTTATCGCACGCGCGTCCAATGGTTATAATTGCTAGGTATACTTATGTTGTGGGTGGTGGTGGTGGTGGCCGTGTGCACGCGCTACACCATACTTTTTTTGCTTTAGGCGTGTAGGTATACATATCGAGAGGGGTAGATACTTATCTGTGTTACACGCACACCGTATACTTATACATGCTGGTAAGGATTTTTAACTTTGATGATCGATGCGTATCATATATGTGCAGTGTAATGTAGTTGCAGTGTACCTATAAGTATATGTCATACAGGCAATAGGGGGAGACTGGCCGACACGCGCGCTTAATCGTACTCGATTGGCGTAACGAGTACATGTATATACATGAATATACCGCGTACGTGGGGAAAGAGGAAGGGAATACGTGCACCTTTTGATATTAAATTCGCTGAATTTGAGGTTTTGCAACAGTACAATGAACTCCATAAGGTGGTTTCGTCGTTTTTTAAGTAAGCGCTTGCATTGTATAAAATTTGACAATGTATTTTAGATTCAATAATGTGCTTACTTATAGCCTTTGTAAATCCAAGTGGTATTTATAGGTAGCTCTTTTTCTACTGATTTTGCAGGGTTTGTATGAAAATGATATGTTAATTTTGTAAAAATTGATTTAAAAAAGTAGTTTGTCGTTTTCACTGCGTATGAGCGGATGGCGATATCAAACGGTTTTCTTTCTTTCCATACTAATAATCTACAGCTGTCATTCAGAATTCCACTTTTTTACTTTATAAGATGTGGCTTAATAATCTAACTATTGTAAGAATTGGTGAAAGATTGCTTTCATCGATTCGAACGACTTCGACAGATGAGAATACGGTATCCATGTCACTATAAGGAATTAGGAGTCGTGTTTGTTGGCTGAGCAAACGCTTGTTTTAGACCCACGGAGAATGAGAAAATATACCGAAAGAAGCAAGTATTTACTATCTTGTTTGCTACTGTTTTCCCACAGACTCTATATATACATGTACACATAATATTATAGTTACCAATACCTGTAAAACGTGTAATAAACGCAACCACATTAGCCGGACTCTGGTAGTAAAAGGAAGAAAAAAGACAAGAAAAAAAAGGTTCACTGCCCGTCTGTTATTCTCTCAAACACACTTGGTCACGTGAAAAAAAAATCTCCCCTTCAGATCGCCCTTGCACTAATACCTGTATACGCTTAATTTTCCAAAGTCCTTTGGTCTTGGGTCCCCCCTTCCCTTTTGTCCCTTACACGCAACAGTAAACGAACTTTACGATGAGACAGCTCCATCTAAAATATTCGTTATACCTATAGGTACCCAAGTATATAGTTTGAAGGGAACAATCAATCATTACTTCCCCTACCGAGCTGTTTCGAAGTAAATGCATGTAATATGTGTATAAGTGTAGTAGGCATGCCACAAGGCAGCAAAGACTCGTGCGATAGGTATACCTACACGTGTATCCGAGGCTCATTTAAGAGTGACTCCATTAAACGAGCAAAGGAATGATGTCAACTGAAAGCCCTCGGTTTCATGGGTAAACCTTTAAAAACGATAGGGGTAAATGATCTAATTACTGCGCACTGAAATTTTTGATTGTACTAAATTTCTCATTTCTCAATGTTTTTCAATGTAAGTTGAACCAGTTTTACTTGATCTTTATCTGCAGCATCTTGTGCGATTAAAACGACAAACATTCTTCTGTTAAGTAACTTTTTTTTTTTTTAAATAATTGTTTTAGTGCTGATATCACTTGCTGGTATTACTGCGCACGGTTATAAAATTAGCACCAGTCGCTGCGCCCCCAATTACTGCGCGGGTATCTCCCATAAGTTTTTCATGCTGAAGCCCTAGACCCCATTGCTGCGCACCAATCACTACGCACGACTACAAAGTTTTGTAGGTTAGATTCGTTTAGAGTCACTCGGTTAAACAAATATAAATGTCATGATGCAAAGTATGATTCTGGATTGAACGTTATTAATGTACGTGCGTGTTACAATATCCAAGCACCCAAATTTTTCAGTCTGTTTTTCTTATTTTCAGTTACCGTCGAGTAATTGGAGCCTGCGCAGTAATTGGGTCATTTACCCCTATATGTTATACATGTGATCTCTCACGTGTACGTAAGTACATAGATCGGTTCGAATCACCAGCTCTCGTCGGTAAATTAAAGTGCTTTGTTACCACAGGTGTGTGTGTGTGTGTGTGTGTGTGTGTGTGTGAGAGCGCCTGTTGTTTCATGCGTCATTAGTATGAGTAACTGAAGTTCCATTGTTGTCCGCGTAACCACGTATTTATAGAATACACAATAAATATATATGTCCATATATCCGATACTGCCCATCGCTGCCGATCTATCGAGCACAACCTTACGCTTTTATAGTTAGGTACATGTGATAATGCCAATCGTTCCCCGGCAAAGACCACATCTCGTAATACCCTGAAGCGTCTGATGGTGGTATTGGAGAAACCAATAGAATCTCAAGAGTGCCGTGTTTTTTCTAATATCCATCCACGAACCGTATAAAACTGGGGCCGATATGGGTGACATCGTGTTATCCAATCCCTATACGAACGAAAGATGGTATTGCATTAATTCGATTGGGAAAGTATAAAAGAAATACCCGAGGCCCCGCTGCTATAGTCAGGGTAAAAAAGAATAACTTACACCGAAGCGCGTGCTCAAACGTACACGCGAGCGTTTCGTGTTTCTCGGATGCGGGCCGATACAATTGCCGGTAATAGTCTGACCCGTCGGTGGGCAAAGGAACAACAGACGAAGAGAAGCTACACGTACGGGGGCGCGAGAAAAGAGCAAAGGGGCTCTGTGTATAATATAGTATTGAGCAATCAAGCCTAAAAAAGAAAAAGGTGAGCGTCACGGGGACGGTAAGTATATTTTATGCAGGGGCTCTGCGTAGGTATAGGTGTCCGTCTATAATACGTTACAAGTACATCGGTAGAAATCGCGGAACGAGCCTTGTAAGTACTTTGATCGCGGCCCATGATGGTGCAGTGAGGGAAGCAACCATCATCACGTAAGTGCGCCCATTGTGTGGTACTACACGAGCGTGGTGCAATGAATAAGAGGGAGAGCTCCCCGCGCTCTGCAGGTCAGAGAGAGAGACGCGCAAGTTCAAGGCCAGCTGGTGAAAAATCCTGTTTCTTCTCCGGTGCTCCTCCTCCGCGCCCACCGTAGGTCCACCCGGCGCGCGTATTACATATTCTCTTTGTCCCCGTACCATGTGTGTGTGTGAGTGTACATGTATGTACATGTATTATAGGTACACCTACACCGATGTACGTTGGTTGTAGTGCTTGCACGTGCGCCCCCTGAGTAAACACAGAAAGAGATTCTTGCTCGGGGGTCGAGTTGCTGTTTATATGCATGCAGTGTACAGCATAAGTATATAGGTGCATGTCTCCAGTTTGGACGCCATGCTCGGCAGGGTACTTACAATTTTTTGCCATGAAAAAAAATATGGTTACGTTTTCACAAAGAGCGGTATAATATCCCTAAATTCTCCTTTGAGAAAAATAAAAAAAGGTAATCGATACTATATCAATACTTTACTACATCAATCTCATCGAGCATCAAGGAAAGTTATGGGATTTCCATGTAGTTTTCGATTTTGATGATATTTCCTTCATGTTTTCGATTGCCATTTCCAAGTGACGATATTGCTACTTTGTGGTACGATTATTTTTCGTAATCCTGCGAACCACCACGTACCGATCCAAAGGGCACGTCGTTGGATGCATCAGATTGAACTGAAGACAATGATGGTTGTACACTGAATGTTTGAATGCAAGACTTTGTTTGAAAAAATTCTCCCAATATTGTCTTTAAATCTCAATGTATCAGACCATCTGTACACTGAATTGTTTTACAATACGCTGCGAGGAGACTTTTTTTTTGGTCGAGAGCTGATGTCCAATACATGTTCAGTGGTCATGAACCCAGGGGCTCTAACAGGAGAGGGAGAACCAACGGGGTTTTCTAAAACACTGTTTGACACAAACAGTAGGGATGGGATACGATGCGATACATTTTTGGCAGTACTTCCTGTTGTATCGCCAATAACCCAATCTGCATGCGGATGGAAGTCATGGAAGCCAAGCGTGTACTCCAAAGGTTGAAATCTGTACTCACAATGGGACCCACGCGTACGATAATGCCGTGGTTTGGTGTACTCTCTCTCGGTTCAAGGACCGAAGAGGCGCCGAGTCACGGGACCCGCGTCTCCTTTCTCAGGGGAAAGATAATACCTGCAATACATGCAGGACACACACGGATGGAAAAAGCGCGCGCGAGGCCTGACGCATTCGTTCCTTCGAGGCTTTCATTGTGCAGGTGGTCACGGAAAAGCATGCCCATACCTACACAGCGTGAAAGGAAAAAGAAGAGGAACAGCTGCTCCCGGACTCCAGGTATACAATATACGTGTGTACCTCCGTATATAAGTGCAAGAGTACGGGTGGCGATGCATGGATTTTCCTCGCGTCTCCAGCAGATGGGCTGCTTTCCCGATCTCATACCCCCCGCATCATCGTACGTCGTGGAGGTGCATACGATTTCGCTCGGTGATCCTTGTATTAATTTAAATATCTGGTTGCGATCGATGCTGAGAACGCGCATGAGGACGACTGGCTCTGCTGGATTATGCCGAGGGTGTCGTGAAACCTGGGTTGCAGTCCACGACACTCCTTCTCTTCCCCCCCCCCGCTTTTTTTCAATCAGAGCCTCCACTTTGTGGCCTGCGTTTCCCCTCTGCCCTCTGGCTGACGTGCCGGAGGCGAGAGCCCGGTATTTTTATTTTGACAGGAGAGAGCACATAATTTTTTCTTTCAAGATGACGCTCGCTCTATCACCTCTCTGCGGGTCGCCAAGCCCAGTATAGTGTATTATATATATATATATATATATATATATATATATATATATATATATATATATATATGTATGTGTGTCTGTACCCATAATGTCTTTTCCGTGCGGGCGCGTTTGTCGCGGGAAAGTTTTATGTGGTTTAATTTGATCCCTCCGGGGAGCGTATATATATGCTTTTCTGATGGTTTCGTATCACAATGCTGTTGCAAGCGAGATCCGGATGTGAAATAAGTACGTTTTCCACTATAGTGTGGTAATTCGTTTCGAAAACAACGATAAAATCATTTTTTTCACGCGTAACTATTTCGGTTTTTCTCTCATTTCTGTCGCAAACTCGTCAAGTGTTTTTGATAAAGATAGAAAGTTCAATATTGGTACTGATTCATTGACGCACTTTTACATCTTTCGTACAATTTTCGGTCCTTTCCTCTTTTTTTTTTCGGATGCGTATTTTTTATCAATCGTTTGACGCATACTTCAAGTGAAAATGTCAAAAAAGGGGAAAATCAAAGCATAGTTTTTACACTATACGTCCTTCTTTACTTGTATACTCAGTGGAAATTCGTTGAAAACGCTCGTTGACTATAATCCAATGTGAGGGAGTGCATGACTCTGTCAAAGAAAGGAAGTTGTTACAGCCCTGGGTGTAAAACAAAAAAAAAATCGAAAAAACATAATAGAAAAGAAACATAACGGGAAAAACCGGCGTATCGGAGGGACAGGTGTATTTACACAAGCGAAAGAACGAGCAAGCCTTCGCGCCGGAAGCGGACGGGCGGCGCGGTACAAACGACTCTTTCAACACACCGGGCATACACGAAACAGTTTTTCCGTCCTTGTGCGTGTATAAAACACGTGGGCACATATTGCACAGTACTTACTGGTACGTATTGTTGTAAGGGAGAGAGAGAGGAGGTATACACGGCACGCGCTCCCAATGCAATTGTTGGCGCTTATTGTCGATTGCGGTGCCGGCGTTGGGTACGCAAACCGCATTCCACGGGTGTGTCTAATTATATTTGGAGAGGGTCAGTGTAGGGGAAAGGGAAGTCGGCCGTAATCGATGACCGTGTACACGGCTGCTCCCTGTAAAACCGGGGCACGTGGGGCACTTGTATACCACGTGTTTTGCGAGCGCCCCGTGTTTGCACGCGCGTGCCCTCGAGTCGGAGCTAAAAAGGGGGCGTAAGGAAAAGGGGCATCGCCCACCATCGCAGCCCGAGTGTATGGGTTCTTCAGGGGCTCACGTGGATAAATTAATGTATCCACGCCTTTTGCCTTTAATGGGGCATACGTGAGACCAGCGAGTTACCCGCAAACAGAGATATAGGTGCCTCCTACTCCCACGCTATTTTTATCATTTACGTTTCTATGTACCTCGACTTGGTTATCAATGTTGGCTCTTCGAGATCGATGCTTTTACCTTCGAAGCGAGGAGGCAACTTGTGTTATCGCATCGTTATCATTTTGCGTGGGGTATCGTCGCAAAAAAGTCAAGGGTGTTTGTATATAGGTGCAGTGCTCCTGTGATTTCGGCTAAAACATTTTTTTCCATCCGGGGGAATATTATTATTTTGAATACAAAATGAAAATCCAAGAAAGTCGTTGAAGGAGATGGAGCGAAATTATTTCAGGGTGCTGCGCGTCGAAGAATCAAGTGATCCCCGCGAGCATGAGAAATCAGCGTGAATTCATGAAAATATATGTATGAGGATCAGCTTCTATGAAATTGAGTTTTGCATAGCTGCATGTTTAATATCCAAAATCCCCGAGGTGCTACAGACGGCAAAAGAATAAGTTTGTAAAGAGGTGGTTTTGTTTTTGTTTTGTTTTCCTGTATCCAAAATCAATCGCGAACATGAGAAATACGTCCAATAATAATAGATACATCGATTCGGTATCTAATCGTGGAGATAATACACCATGTGTACACAAGATGATAACGCTCGAATGCGGTGCGCACATGACGTGGCGACATACCGGTACTGCAGAGCATTTGCGTCGATTTAAATTCAACTCCAAGACTGTCGGCGCTAAGATTTACGTTCCCGTGCAACTGTACCGTAAAAGCGGACTCAGCAAATGATCGATTCCTGAGAATAATCGTAGGCAGGATTATTTGTAGCACAATGCCGTGAAAACCCACCAACAAATTTACAATCCGATTGTACTTTCGTTGCACCCGTGCCTGCGGTCGTAAATTGTGCGCGTAAACATACACCTGCAAACACCGCGTTTGTGCATGTAGTTATGGGTATACTTATTTTATGGTATCCACAAAGGGGCCACACGAATTTATGACGCCTGTAAATTTTTGTACGAGCCCGGTCGTTAAGAGCGGAATCTCGATGCGCGACCGGGGCTCACTTGACGCTTCGAGAGCAATACGAGCGACGGAGGTGGTCCTCTCGAGGTGTACCCGAAATGGCAATGACAGATGCGCATCACCTTGCAGAGCCATTTGTCAAAACTGCAGCGAGCAAACCCACCGGCATCCAAACTCATTAGCGTGTTGTTTTCTGTGTGGGCATAGTACATTAGTATTTTCGTGTATACATTATGTATACGGTCACAACATCCACGAGAAGAACACGGACTGCGCGTTACTATATGCAAAAAAAAGGGGGATGGACCGTTGTTTGGACGTTACGAATTTGTATCCTCGATACACGTTTTAGTTTTGGTTTAAATTAGTTTATGGGCATATAAGAATAAAATGAGTACACACAGCTATACGAATTACGAATACGAATATGCTTATTATAATCCGTAGATATTGCTGGTAAAATTAATTGAGGTGTCGTCTTTCTGATTCCTCAAGAATATCGATTCCCTCACTAGTGCAGGTCATAATCTGAAATTCGTTGGAAAAAATATTTGGATTTAACTTTTTTTGCATGAACTTATGCAAAATTATCTCATAAAAATAAATTTGAACGTTGACAGGTCAAAAAATCGGTCACAAATTGTTTAATCAATTTTTTTCAAACAAATTTTTTAAACTGCATATTTTACTTCAAATAAAATTTTTGTAGGATGTTTGAAATATGAACAAAAAAGACGTTTTACAAATTTTCTCTAAAGTTAATACTTTCCGACATGTTAATGATTAAAGTTCGAAAAAAATTTCTATTTTCATCCATTAAAAACAATATAATCAACCAACAATTTTCATACTGCTAAAGTTCTTAAATATTCTGTAAACATCCTAGGACATATTCTTAAAGCTTTTTAGACTATTATTTTATTGTAATCCCTTGTTACTTATACACAAAGGTCCAAAGCTCTCCTGGACAAATTGACGTCAGTTAATGAGTAAACATCATGCGTGTTTACATATAGGTAGTAGGTCATAGAAACAATTATTATAAGGTATTACAATTGATTTCGCTGATGTAATTCGTAGATGTATGAGAAAATCTACACAAATATCCCGTTTTCGGCCCCGATTAAAATAAAAAAAAATTTTTCGAGGCTCACCCTTATAACTGGGTTCATTTTACTCATAGTGTCATACGTTGCATTTTTTTATTAAAATAAGGGACCAAAATGGGATATTTTTTGTGGATTTCCTTATACATATAATTAACTCATCGCCAAAAGCCGTCGTTTGGACGCGTAGGACCAACAGGGAAAATAGGTACCTAATCGTTAGGAGAAATTTTTGCTGATCGGATTCTCCTTTGTGCAGATGCAGAAAACTTTGCAGATTCACAAGCAGCTTCTGCAAAATAATCTACTAATAATGTGCCTGCACAATTTTTTCATGATATCAGAAAACAAATTTTCTAACGGTGGCCGTATATAGATATGACGCTGTTACGAACAACAGGTTAAGTACTTATAGAAAATAATCATTATTTTTTCCCCCCCTTAAAATTATTTTCCCGTGTTCCAAATGAGTAATTTCTATTTTTCCCGGTATAAACATGCACGCTTTTCCGATAAAATGCTTTTCTCCTCCGAGGAAACGCCACCTCATATTTTATATACTTATATACACGTCTCAGGCTTGACGCATCGCCGTTGCGTCTGCCAAGAAGCGTCTTCGAGATATACTTAGCAGGCAGCTATAGAACGTGCGTGTGTGTATTTATACATACATATATACCCACGCACAACCCATTTCACGGGCAGAAAGAAAAACAGATGATCCGAGCGATCGGGAGCAAATACCGGTTGTACGAGCGTCTCGGATTCGTATAAACTCCCTCGAGCTGTTATACGCCTTGTGTACAATGTTATATCCGTACCGTGTGCGTGTTATACCAACATACACACATGTAACGAAAATTTAATTCCGGAGTGCGAGCAGCCACGAGAGTTTTTAGTGATCGGCAGTTAGGCCCGAGAGACGATGATTTCAAATCGCCGGCGATTGATTTTTCTTTGATGTCAGTTTCAAACAAGACTCATCGAGCATTAATTGGAGCTCGAACGAAAAGGATGCGAGGATGTGGTATATCGTAAAAGAGAAATAAATAAATATGAGAGACACAATGGATTGATCGTTAACAATAGCGTATTATATTTATTTCATTCGAAACACCAATAAACATAGTAACTATATAGAAACACATTTTTGTTTTCAATTTAATCGTATCTTGGTGAGAGTAGCACACACGCGCACTCGCTTAAAAGTCTACATATTATTATATTGTATATATACGTACTATTAAAAAATCTTATGGTTAAGAGCGTCGTTGGCCGAGCTCTACCTATATACCTTCAGTCTATCACTCGTGTACTTATATCGTTATACATATCGCGTGGACGATTCTATATTCTCGGAGCATCGTCGATATGCGCACTTGATGATCGAGAGCCTCTTTGGTTGCTGACTGACGATCACTCGGAGTACAAAGAGAAAAAAAGGAAAGAAAAAAGATGGACAGTACATCTTGTCGTATATAAAAAAAAAAAACAAAGTTATCACTGCGGCCAGTCACCGGCTGCTCGGTCAATCGAGGCAGTAGGGAACGGGCTGCAGATCGGCCTGCTCGAGCAAATAGTTGAGCGCCTCGTAGAACTTCCGGTAGACCTCCTCTTTGCTCTCGAGTCGCGCGGCCTCCGTTCCTGAACCAGACGGTTGGGCCTGCAACTCGTCCGAGTCCGTCGCGGTTGAGGGGGACTTTTCCTTGAGCTGGAGGTCCTGCAGTTGCTGCGCTACGCCCGACACGCTCCTCCGCTCCCCCGATGGGCTGCCGGGCGACTGGGGCTCGGCCTTGTTGCCGCACAGAGCTGTCGCCATCCTTGGTGATAATAAAAGTGTTATAAGTATGCACGTAAAATAATAACGGGCTCGCGAGCGCGGTATCCTGCTCCAAAGTGCAGCTGCTTGACGAGGAGATCCTGCGAGGCCTATCGACGGAGCCCGACGCCCGACTACCGGCTTGCGCGCCAGCGGTTGCTGGCTCTCCCCCCCCCTCCCCCCACCCGACGAGCCGCCCGCGAGTGATCTCTCTGCTGTTGGCTCGCTCTGACGAAGACGATGTGGTGTGTAGTGTAACGACGAGGCGGCCACGCTGCTTCAGCGCATACTGCAGGGGCTATCGTGGCAACAGCGCGCCAACTCAACCGAACCGGCTACTCACTGTTGATACAGTACGAGCTATTCTCGCTTTTCGTTTTCGTGCAGCAATTTGAAACAACGCCACCTGCAGGGAAAAAGATGTTGATCCTGTCGATACTAACTAACAAGTATACACAGCATTAGATAGACAATGATACATTACAAGTGTTTATTTCAACAATAATAAATATTTAACAACTAAAACAAGTTTTTTTAATCCCAAGTAGCTTATTAATAGCAAATAATACTTTTTTAATTTGATGAAAAAAAGTAAAGTTCTAGAATAAAATGGACATAATGTATAAGTGAGCACAGTAAATATTACTTGTTAATGTGCTGATTTAAAAGTACTTCACAAAATAAATTTATTTTCGAGAAAAATCGCAATACTTACAAAATACAGCCATAAAAGGAGAAAAAATTTTCTTTTTACTAAAGTACTTACTATTAAATAGATGTTTTTCGGCTTGAAAGTATACTCAACACCCGAAAGAATTACATCAGTTTTCAAATATACATTACTGTTGAAATAAACGCTTGTAAAAGATCATTGCTCATAAAGATTCTGTGTATTCTTGTTAGTTAGCATCGACAACTTTTCTCCTGCAGGTGGCGTGGCTTCAAATTGCTACACGAAGCTAATACGATCACGATCGGGGGTATACGTTGTACCGGTTATCTTCTGCGGGTCGCGTTTGGGTTCCCGGAACTTTGGTTTGGTCAACTCTATACGTGTGTATGTGGTTGTGAATGATGATGGTTTTTGGTGTTTTATATCAAGAGTAACTGTTTAGATGATTTCAGATAAATAAACGCTCATTCGATTTATCGCTAACTTTTATGTTAAGGACAAAAAGAGATTTGGTTAATCAGTCCAAAGGCAGATCGTAGCAAATCAATCGAAGTTGCTCATAGTACTGATTACGAATATCAAAATTAGAATAGCCACAAATTTCATCTAACATCTTGTATAGCCCGCTTCCAGGGGGTCGGTGACACCTTACAGACATATTTCTTGCTAAACCACAAAATGAGTATAACTTTTTTTTTACAGCCATTTCAGAAAACAGTGCCCAATAGGCTCTGCATTGCTGGGTTACTATGCATATATACATGCTACCGTCATTGGTATATTAGAAAACCGCTTCAGATTTAATTGTAATATCAATCACTTATACAGGCTGTGTTCGCATAAGGGTGCCTGTACATGGAAGATCTGCTGATTGGCAACTGCCAGTCAAAGCTCTCTGGTCTCATGAGAGTGAGAGAGAGATTAAATGTGGTCACGTGATGAACCTCTCTCTCTCACTCCCATGAGACCAGAGAGCTTTGACTGGTAGTTGCCAAACAGCAGATCTTCCATGTACAGGCACCCTAAGGCTCCATTAGTTAAGTCAGTTAACGTCACGTAATCATTTATGATGAGTGCGAGTGAGACGTTGACATCATGTTGTCTTCCTCGCACTTATGATAAATGATCACGTGACCTTAACTGACTTAACTAGCGAAGCCTCATGCAAACACAGCCACAGCAAAGGGAACCTTCCTTTATATATGGCTTCCGAATCATCGGACCATAGTTGGAAAATACATACTTTAGGAGTTAGTATCCTAGAGGTGCGCGCCAAAGTGAGTAAAGGCCGAGTCTCAAGCTCGTGAGCATGTGTTACCAAGCCCCTAGAGTTACAAGAACCACAGCCTAAACCACTGTGCCACAGTGGCTGTAAAAAAATGAGTATAAATACTGAAAACGAATGTATGCAATGACAACCCGTTAAAATAAACAGTCAATGGAAAAGGAAGGTTGCTGTGAGGGCAGTAAAAAGTAAGTGAGGGGTCGTTGAGAAGTACTTAAGGGGTTGCGGGGAAGGTTTTAGCGGGGTTAAAGATAAGTATTATTGTGAGGGAAGAGAGATGAATGTTACTATATTTTGTGGTGGATCTCTGTAAAGTGATCTTGTGAGGAGGGAGGGAGGAGTAACCACCGAAATCTGGGCATATATGATTTATAATATTTTAGGGCTATCGTTATGCTTAAAAAATTTTAATACATAGATGTATACACTGAATTTTCTAATTAATTTGGAATTGAAAGACACAGAGGTATAAATAGTATATGGTAAGTTGATCACACCCCCACCCGTGACAGTCATTATTTGTTTTAATGCTTCCTCAATGCAGGTTGGGAAAATAAGATGAAAAACGCCACTAGCGTCCTTTTAGTTCAGAAAAATTGTAGTACCCAAAAGCGAGGTGGGTTTTAGAACAATACATACACATATATATCATTCCTTAGAGAAAAGTTTTCCAGCCTTGCAATCAGCAATGCAGCGAAGCCGTGGATTAAAGCTTGAAAAGAAAAGTAGTCACATTACGAGATGCTGCTGCATATATATACAATTACACTTATGCTATGTATTCGTATGTATATACCGGATGGACACGGCGCGAAAAGGCTAAAAAGCAAAACGACGCTCGGAGGGGGGCCTCGGCTCGACAGTGGTGGCGAGACTCCCCATGGCATTATCTATAAATACTCTGAAAAGCTTCTCGGACGGCCATCAGCAGGCGAGTATTACATAGACAAACCACAAACCAATTCTTTATACCTCAGGGATATATGCCCCTGTACACGCTGTAATGGACCGTAATCGTATCTCTCTTTTTTTGGAAGGAGACGGTAGTGGCACTCGTGCTATCTTTGAGCACAGGGTGTTGATCCTTATATCGCATCCCTCATGTATTTCCCTGTTATCTTCTTCAGGTGTACGCATTTTTTGCGCAAGTCCTCTTGCTAATCTCACTGAACTTCACGAACAACTGATTTTCAAATTTTTTGGTGGTTATAATTGCAAGTATTGCAATTACATAAAAGTTGGCACACGTATTACTCGAACTTGTAGGTATTATTAAGTACGAACCTGTGTTGTAGAATTTCAGAATTGATCAACATGCCGAAATTTTTAAAATTAAGTATTTTCAAAGTTTGGATTATCGAGAAAGGCCTTATAATATATAATAGGGTCACAAATTTTACCCCTAGAACGGTAGGTTTTGTTTGCAAAATATAATACAGATGGAAAAAACTGCTGAATTGTAGTTTGAACGATGATTTTGTTGTAGGAGTGCAGAAATATGTACAATATGTGTACAAAAACATAACAATATTATTAAATACCGAGAGGTTGGTCTATTGTGTATAGCTGCGTACGCAAACAAAATGCCCATTAAACACCAGTTTTTGACCGCCATGGGGATGTATTAGATACACTGAGAGAAAAATATAATAAAAATTACTAGAATGGCAATCTGGTGTCGTTCCGCCACCTAAAGATTTTCTGTACAGTCATTTATATTGTACATACAAACAGTAAAAACCATTGCACGAAAAAGCCTCTAGACGACCGAACACTACCAGATTACCATTCTAGCACAGTAATTTTTTTTTTCTCTCAGTGTAACTATCATTTTTTAGCCAGCTTTCATAAGGTTCAATTCGATAAGTATACTCCATCGCATCCTTGCTTTTACAATCGGCATATATTTTCAATGCTACATCATGCCCTCAACTTATACAGCTCCATCGGATGATGCATAGCGTAAGTGATGTATGTTACCCGATCACTGTAGAGCCTGATAATTGAAATTTGAAAATCCACTATGGCAAACCTCGACCGTGCGATCACGCGTCGCGAGAGCAAACAAATTTATTCAGTCACGGCTCCGAACAATGGCAATCTTTGTGATCGCGATCCAAGTGCCCTATACGACGCATTCCAGTCGTGCGATCGCCACGCAAGTTCGAGATCACGTTCACACCCACTGTGTGTGTGTGTGCATATGAATCAGCGACCACATATGGGTTTATATGTATTTTTCAATCGACAATGATTGCTACTGTCACGTACGCGTCGTGAAATCGGCACGATCCTCGCGACAGCCGCCCGATATCACGTAGGTATGTTTATTTATGCGATACTTACCGAGAACTGCGAGAGAGATAAGCTCGGCTCGAAACGAAAAAGTTTCTCGAATCGTAGTCGCGTATACCTCGCGTATCCATACACGTCACAACAAAGCCAGGGCTTTGACGTTTGTGCATGTGATTAATTATGAAGCGCAGCTCATGGACACGCTAGCAATTTTCGGGGTGTATATAATGTATGAGAGCAAATACATTACACTTTTGGGCTTTGTCGGTTCGAGCCAACATAATGTTATATATATATATATTTTTTTATATTATAATGCTCTACGTCCGGCTCCTTTGATAAGGGCACTACTATGGGCACTTAGCACTTTGGAGAAGGAAGGGAAGAGGGATGGGAGGCCTCCCATTACTGGGAGAGGGGTAGGGGGAAATTAGGCAATTTTGCTGCGAGGAGGTCGCCTAAACCCTCCTCGAGGAGCATTGCGTGGTGAGAAATCACAGAGGTACTTGCCAGAAAGTCGCACTGGCCGGGAATCGAACCACGGTCTCCCGCGTGCCAAATCCACGACCTAGCCGACCGAGCCACCGCGCGCTCTAAAATATATATATTTTTTTTTTTTTTTTTTTTTTATATTCATCATCGCCCCTTGAGGGCTCAGACATGGCTATTTTGACACTATAAAGTGTATTTAGCCATACGTTGGGTTTAATAACAGTAGGGGGAAACGGTAGATAGATCGGTAGGTTTATTGAAGTACAAATCCCATCCAGAAAAAAACCTCATTCATTGATGAAATTTTTGTCCAGAGTGGGATTTGAACCCCGGCCATCAAGATCTGTAGGCAGACACGCTACCGACAGAGCCATCATGTGGCTAAAATATATATTTATACACCCTGCAAATATCACGTGCATATGTATATATAGATGCTTCCATATATATATTAACTCGTTTGCGCTCTGTATGTACTTGTATGTGTAAGTAACGGGGGCAAAGAGAGTGAGAGTGCCATGCCGTAGGGGTGACGTCAGCGTCTGAAATTTCGATCCCCCCGATGGGCTTGTGCAGCGCGATGGCGGGGCCAAGCGAAGAGTAGCGCCCAAGGTCTTTCTGCGCTGTATTTTGCAGCTCCGTCTCTTTCTCGTTACTTGCTCTTCTTGTTTCTCTTTCCTCCTCCTCTCCCTCTCCACATGGATTTGCGAGGCTCTTGAACCCCGCGATTCGACTCCCTGTGATCATCACTGCCGAGTGAACGAAATATACTATGTATATATATGCTGTCTCCGACGCTTAACAGTCTCGAATTAACTTGCATTGCTCAGCAAAATCTTTTTTTTCCTCGATCAGTATACAAATCGTATGCGTGTGGTAAAACGTTTTCACAATTTTCCAAAGAGCTCGACTTTTCGAGGATTCGCTGTCCTCGACATGCCGTACACCTTATCGCAGAGAGTCGGATGGAAAACGAAGGCAAAGTGAAAACGTGAAATTTCACCCCCCGGACAATACGCTCCGGGGCACAGCTCATCCCGGATTCCAACGTCAAAATGTTTCTTACGTATACATAATTACGGCCCACAGGCGCTGGTGGTAAATTGCGCCTCATTACAACCTGTAATTCCATAATTACGGGGTTGAAACGTTACGCCATATTTTCGCGTGTGTGTACCGTCGTGCAATACGTCCGGTGCATTGCATACACATCGGATACTTTTTTCCACGTGGTCATCGACCGCGCGCTCATGGAAGTTCTTTGGAATCGCGCGACATGCGGATCGGGGAAACAATGAAATTCATGGATGAGCAAAAACAATCTAGGATGAAAAAGTTATTCTTCAAGCCATAGTGTCCATGTGTGTGTATTTTGTACACGCGACGAGAGTCGTTGCGATGCCGAACATTTTCCAAGCACATTGAAACATTATGGTGCTTGTAAAGCGCCAAGCGATTGATCTTGGGATCGATCAAACGATACCGATCGGAGATTCATGCGTGCGCCGGTAAACGCGAGTAGGTATGATTTTACGAGCGATGAAAGTCGAGATTTTCCAAACAAATCCCTCGTACCGACGTTCACGATCGTTCGAGTTTGAATTTAAGATTACAAATGGCGATAGCGCGAGAATGAACGTCGGATCGACAATTCGACGGTGGCAAAAATAACGGAGATTTCATACTTTCAATGGCCGAGCGAAAAAAGCCTGTCTGCCTATTAATACGGTTGTGCTTTTTTTTTTCGCTGCTTCGCACTATTATAAGGATACCAAGCGATTATCGGGAGATTAACGGCTCATAGAAAGGGAGAATTCGTTATTCCGAGATAGAAAAGTGGAGGATAAATAATACACTCGAGCAGTGGCAGTGCTGCAGGTACCTACATTGTGATGTATGTTAGCTCATGTAACGTCATAGTCACGTAGCATTTACATAAAAAAGCACTCAGAGAGAAAGAGAGACAGGAATTTTAATGCCAGCAGATTATCGATGTGCTTGGGCCGCTCGCGGGGCATGCTCTCTTGTTGGTATACAAACATATCGTGCATACTTATGTGTATATCCTACGGGTATACTCGTGATTATTTTTTTCGCGGTGCTGCAAGCTGCAGTGGATCGAGCTACAAGTACCCAACAAGTATACATACACACACAGGTAGGATCGCTTCGAAATGCATATACATTGCAACGTTCAATTGACGTTTTGCTGCATTTGCGAGTGCATGGATCAGCAGACTCGAAAACAGGAGATTCATTGTGCCTATACGTGACAACTACCTATACTTGCACTCGAAATATAAACGTTTTCGCAAACACGTACTACTGTGTGTGAGACTATGTTTTATCCACACCTTTCAAATACAATAAATTTGGTGTGAACAATACAGCGTTGAAAAAATGAGTGAATAAACGAATTATTATTTGCATTGTGTAATATTGTGACCAATGCTACACAGAGAAAGAGGAAGATACCGTGTCTGCGAGCTATGCGTGTACTGATCGCGAGACGAGATCTGCGAGTCCGGCCGCATAAAATAGCCCTCCTCCCCCCCTGCTGTTTTCTTGGCCTTTCTCACGCGGGGGTCAAGATGACTGGGGGGCTCTCTCGGGCCCTTTGATGCTCTCGTAGCTCCGAGACCGCGCCCCGGCCTCCTTTTGATGATGCGAGTGGTGCGCCGATTCGGTTCATGCAGACTGCGGAGCGCCTGCATGCCGGGCTCTTGTATGCGAGATTACGATGCTGACCGCGGTTACGAGCACACGTATGTATGCGTGTATATACACGAGTGAGGCTGCCTATAGCTCACAATTAGAGCGGTGCCGTGTGTATAGACTCAGGAGTCTTGAACCAGCTATGGAGAAGATGGAAAAGAATGGAGGTTTCGGTGCTCTTTTTTTCGTGTCAAAGGGTACTTTTGAACGAAAATAGTGAACCCTTTTCATTCATTGGTTTTTATGTGGAGTTGTTGTTTCGGACGGTAGTGAAATTTTAAATGGCTATTTAAAACAATGAGTTTTGAAAAGGTACAATTTGGAAAGTGATAGCCAAAAATCGTTAACAAATGGATGCCTCTGGAGGCCTTTGAAAAATTTAATTCTTTCCACGGTAGCTTGTTCAATCGGGGATTGATGAAAACTGAAAACAAAAAATAATATTGAAGGTTTACTAGAATATGTAAGAAAAAAAAGTTATTAAAATACGCTTTTGTCTAACTAAAAACTATGGTGTATGGTAAACGCAAAAGTAACTGAATTTGATAACATGCACCAGTGTAGGAAACATCATTTTTTATCAGTCATGTGTATGACAAAAATCGTTTTCTCCTTTTTAATTTATACATTAGAACGTATTTTAAAAAGGTTTTTTATAATTTTCATTTTCACTACACTCTATATAGACTGCGAAGCATGTTGGGAGATTATTTCAACGACCTTCCTTGATTAATCAGATTTCATTTTAAAATCTTATCTACAAATCGATACGAACTGAAGCTACAATCGGAAATTAATGGCTATCTTGTCTTTCATAATGACAATTTTTTAGATATATAAATTTGATTGTACTCGGCAGACCACAGTGTATTTAACTTCTGACCAAACGTTTCATCGTTTACAAAAGTATAAGTAGATAACGACGAGTTAAGTAAGACAACGATTAGGATACGTCCACAAATTTTATTACCTACTTTTACAGATAATTCGAACTTGTTTGAGCTTCATACAGGTTAAAAAAAAAAGGTTATTATATTATTACAGCAGTATAACCGATTTTTATACGTTACGTTTTTTTACACATTGTTGTAGACAATTCAGTGTATCGTTGTAGTGACCAACCACCGTCTATCCTATGCAAAATATATCATTTTCAAAACCAAAAGAAAATTTTGATACGGTCATGGTTTAGAATAAATATTTCAGTCAGAAAAAATGTTTACAGATAGATAAACAGACTGCGCCTTTGATAGGAAAAACAGTGTTCAGCACACAAGCACCATCCAACCGGGGCTACCGTGGGGTCCCTCAGGCCAAGAAATAGATACGATGGCGCATCTATAAAAATTTTTTACTATCAACGAAAATAATGGTCCTAAAAACATATATCAGATCACAGATTACAATTTTAAAATTATTAATTTATTTTTTGTTTAAAAAAAAAAAAATAAATAAATAAATCCAAGACGCATACCAAAGTAAAATTTTAACTTATAATTTGTGGAAGGCTCGTGTGGATCTGTATCATGTATCCATATGATATGTGTATATTTTGCTCGCGCACAAGTCCGCAAACCCAGTGTATAAGTGTATATATATATGTATAAGAATAAGGGCGCGTCGGTTCTCTTTTATACCATCAGTTGGCCATCCTGACATTCCCCTCCCATCCCATACGCATACACATGTATATGTGCATACCACACATCGTACCGCACTCGCCATATATGCATACGAAGCAATTTATATAGTTAATTAGCGAGAGCTGTGGACGACCGAGACAAGAGACGACGCACAACTCCGCGTGCTCTCGGGGTGTGTGTATTTATATATGGTGTTCGAGCCGGCTCCAACTGACGAGCTGCTTCACCGCGAGATCTTGTGCAGTGCCTATTCACAGTGTACTGTATATAGGTACGGTACGCGACAAAAAAGTGAGCCACTACGTGTGTTTAAAGTCGCGTTGGACAATTAGGCTATTTAATCAAAATGTCTGATTGTTGGATTCATCATGGCGTTTGTACATCAAATAGCGTCGTGCATTCATTGTAGGGAATATTATTGACAAAAGCACTAAAATTTTTTTGTTAGTCAATTACAAAGTTTCGGACCCATGGCCTAGAATCTAATTTCTTATGTTATTCTCTGAATTTGTCGTCTTAACCCACTAGTGGCGCCACTCTGGTGGGTATTTTCTGAACCCGAACCTGTTCACAGGTACACGGGGAAAAGTATTGGACTAATAAGGCTCAAAGGAGCGTGTCGTTAGAGTTCAAAGCAACGTCAAACTTTGTGAGCGCGTAAGATGAGATTCTCTCAGTCCAATGTTTCCGATCGTACAAACTGATGCAGCGCCAAACTCTAAGAGCTAGGGCCGAATGAACCCTAGGGTTTGTAGTATTTTTCATGTCAGTTGAAAAAAGTCAACTAATGATTTTTACACAAAGAAAACAATCACCTGAGTTTTTACCGTAAATGTAACGGTAAAGTTGAAAAAGAATTTAGAATAATCAGTGAAAAAATGCCTCGTAGTCTTGTTTGTGATTGCGAAAAAATTATTACGATAGCTTGTGCCGTGGCAAATGTAGGTAAACCAATATTCAACGACATCACATTTTTTTAAAATAACTAATTAAATATAATGTTAGAATAAAAAAAAATAGTTAGGATGAATCTGGTTGTACAAATATTATTGGCAGTGATATTGTTTTTGATAAATGAGCAATAAATCATTATCACTATTATTTAAACAAATAACTGTTATTTTATTTTTTTCTTTACATACATTTTCTTCAATGCAAACATACAATATTGAACTACTAACAGTATTTTGCAGTGCAAAACAAATCTTGCACAAATTTCTGGTGTAATTCAACTCATACAACATATAAACTTTTGTCAAAAGATGAATGGATAAGAAAATTCGTGGTATCTATGTTAAGAAATGTCATAAATCACAGAATTTAGGCGAAATACTGATGTTTCTTGCGTAAAAAATAAACGCCATAAATATATATTTTTTTTTACTTCTGCTCGTCAGAATATCTGTTGTTCTTTAAAATTTTTCATTATCAGGTCATTTTACTTCTATTAGTCTCAAAGGCAAACCATTACTCATAATTACACCATCAGAAAAATAACCGATCCATTGGGTTTTCTTATAAACGATAAAACCACATTCCGCTACTTGAATGTTAAAATAATTCTCGTAAACATCTATGGCTCGTGGCTCATTTTCTATTCCATGGGTAACGTATTTATAAATATACTACTGTATTATAGTATACCGTTCAAATCTACAGGATGAAAAAACTTGAAGGATTCTTGTTTTTCGAGTACGTGTAAATACTATAGCAACGAGGCCCAATGATTCTAAACTGACGTTGAGCTTTACGGTAAGCAAACGTCTGCATGCTTTTTAAGTGAATTTTAGTAACATCAGTCTGTAATCTATTAAGAAATTCTTAACAGCATTTACGTAGAGATTCTGAAGGAAATTTGGATAAATTTTGGACGTGAAATGACGTTGGATTTTGAGCAATAGCTCGTATTGAGGACATGTCAATATTTACCATGTTTTCTTCTAACATAAGAATTCTGTGACTCTCAACCCTAAGTTTAAAAAGAAGAAAACATTAAATATGAAGAAAATAATTATAGTGTAAAAAAAATATACACTGAGTGTTACAAATAAACTTAAAAATAATATCGTTAATAAATCTCAAGCATGATTGTCGCGAGGGAGTCCAAACTCTTGGGTTCGTTTGGCCCTACGCTTCGAGCTCTTAGAGTTTGCACGCTGCATCAGTTTGTACGAACGCAAATACTGGACTGAGATAATCTCATGGTACGCCCTCACAAACTTTGATGTTGCTTTGAACTCTAACGACACGTACCCTCTAAGAGAAAAAAATAATAAAAATTGTAGAGAAATTTCAGCAAAAATTTGTACTGTAAATCAAATGCAAGCTGGCAAAAAAGGAAAGAGTTATTTAGTTAGGAAAAATGATACTAGTGATAGCGCAGAGTTGCAATTGAGTGAAACAATTTAGTGTTTATGCTATTATTAGTTATTTGATTAATATAGTGGCTTGAGGCTCGTACATATATAGGTAAATGTAAGTTCATAAAGCCAGTTCCGCGCGTGGCCTGTTTGATGATATATTTTTGCGTTTTGTTAAACACTTTGAAGCTGCGGGAAAATTAAACAACTACAAAATGCCTTTGAAGGCATTACAGTCAAGTACCTCCCTCAGTAATCAACTCGGTTGAGAGGTGCAACAACGTGTTCTGACCGATCATAAAAGTTACACAACTTTGGTTGCGGTTAAACCACCAGACCGTTTTTTATCAGTAACAATACGTTTTGTTACCGGCCATATACTTACAATGAAACGAGTACTTAAATCGTTGTAACTCACATACGTCATGTAGGTGCACTTGCACATATATATATATATATATATATATTATAGTGCTCTACGTCCGGCTCCTTTAATAAGAGTACTATTATGGGCACTTAGCACTTTGGAGAAGGAAGGGAAGAAGGATGGGAGGCCTCCCATTACTGGGAGGGGGGTGGGGGGAAATAAAGCAATTATGCTGCGAGAAGGTCGCCTACACCCTCCTCGAGGAGCATTGCGTGGTAAAAAAGCACATGTGAAAAATCACAGAGGTACTTGCCCGAAAAGTCGCACTGGCCGGAAATCGAACCACGGTCTCTCCCGCGTGCCAATCCACGACCTAGCTGACCGAGCCACCGCGCGCTCATACATATATATAATATATTACTTTATACTTCCTCTTTCTTGAAGTAAGAGGAAGTAATAGTATGAAGTAATTGTAGACAATTTCGTTTGTTGTAACCACTTGTTGAATTTGGTATTAGTCATAAAATGTTTGAATAAAAGTTGTGGGGGCACTGGTATATATTTTTTCAAACTTTGACTATATTAAATGAGTGGCATAGTTACTCAACATTTCGTAAGGCCGGAACAAAAGCTTGCATTACAACAATAATTGAAATTGGCTTAATAAAGAAATTAGGTTCTTAATGATTTTTTTTTTTTTTTTCATCACGAAACATTAGTCACTCTGTACAAGTAAAATAAAACAACAAGCTTGATCCAGCCTGCTCGTTCGGATAATGTCATAATATTTTACAGTAAAAAAGCAGAGAATCGGATTTTCCTCGTCCCCTCGATCAGCAATGACCCAGTCTTGTTTCCTCATGGCACTAATCAATTGTACACATGCCAATGATTACCTACTACCTGTACGTACAATTACATACCTATCCTTCCCCCCGCATATACCTAGATGCCTCTCGAGCCGACCTTGTAGCACCGATCGGTCCGGTCTATACAAAGAATTCCATCCATGGACACCCCACCGGGTGCCTCGAGGCCAAGAGAGATTCCGCGTGCTTGTACGGCACGGTCGCACGCACGTGCAGCCCGCGAGGGAGTGAAAGCTTCGTTAGGCTCCGGGGGCGCCTATTTCCCTCTCGACGCCCGGCCAACCGATCATATATACACAGAGGACGGTGACGCGAAGCTCTCCCGATACGATTATTCGCACGCCCGTCGCTCGATCGAGCCCATACGAGTATACACACGCATTTACATTAATTTGCGATAAGAACGCGAATCCCCGCGCGCCGGAGATCCTCGCTTTTCCGCGTCTCCGATGCGTCTCTGTGTATTTGCATGCATATAATATTATGTACCCGCGCTTATCGATTAGATTCCCATTAAAGACTCGTACTGTATCCAAGAGTGAGTTTACACGCGGGGATATGGGCGAGTCCGTATACCTATATATATACATACACATATGGTACACCCGTATGTGCATCTTGCCCGGTAACGTAAGTGATTGCACGTGTTTATCTGGGATTGAATTAATTAATTAAATTATATCGATATTGCGCCTGCGTGTATGTATGTGTGTATTAGCGAGAAAGAGAGCAGTCGCCGTGGGATACACAAGTCCGGCGCTGCTGTATGTACCTCGGTATGTACTCATTGACCGACGTGGAATAACTTTCGCATGATATGATAAACGCCGGGTTTTGCGCGGTATCGACAACGTTCTTATTTTTATTATTATTACCTTAGGCATACCGCGCGCGCCTGTTGAATGTGCGCGGACACGGTGGTTCTCGGTGCCGAGTTAATTCATTTTGTGAAATAATTAAAATCGTTTCAATGCAAGATATACGCGTCGAGTAATTGTATTGGAGAAAAAGCTGCGCGCGTTTTGCTTATTCCGTTTTATCGTTTTATGTCGGTCATTTTACAGAAAAGGGAATTTATTGTGTCCCAGTCATTTACAGAGGAGATATTTAAAAACTATTTTATACTGTAAGGAGTTATTTTTTGTCAAAGCTACAACAAACATTAGGTAAAAAAAAAAAACCAAAAAAGCTGTTACTTTTGTCTCTGCAGTTGCGGTCAAGCCAAAGTACTTGCCGAACCCGAGGATGTTTTAATATTAATTATTCGGGAATTACCAAGGATCACCAAAACTTTTGATGTATGTGTTACAATAGCGGTTAGCAGAGCTTAGAGTGCAATGGATGTTGGTACTCAAAATTGCTATAGTTGAGACGTGTCTGATTTATCACATTAATAGCGGAGAGAATAACTAAAGTTAACTATATGTATTATACAAATATACATGATTAGTCATTATCAATATCAAAATTATGCACATTGCATTGGCTATCGTTTGTACTGGATTAAACGTTAAGAGTCACAATACAATAAAGAGATAAGATAATAAGACAACATAAGTTCTGAAATCAAAGTGTATGCATGAATGTAAAGTGAAAGGTACAAAATTGATGAGTGATAATTTTAGATGATAAAGATAAGTTACAGCTATTACGATTCTAGGAAATATAAATATCACATTAAACGAATCATGCCAACGAAATTATTAGAAAATGAAGAGAGAAAATTAAAAGTTCACGATTGGCGTGAACAGTCCCAAATGGAAAAAATGGCTAAACTGTCGTTACGGGCTCGTGTACTATTTTTGACGGTGCATGGCATGCAATCAAATTTGTATAAGATTCAATTTAAAAGTTTAACAAAAATGTTCGTTTTAAAAATATAACATTTTTTCAGTACAAATACCAATGTCTACTTTGTCTAAAGTCTCTCCTTGTTACTTATTATTTTGATTGTTTTATTGTTGTTGTGTACGGAGTAATATAAAAAAAAAAAAAAAAAAAAAAAAAAAATCAACCAATTCAAAACGTACTTATAATTTATTTCCTGCTCCTCAAAATGTTCTAAGCAGCAAAAAGTTAAGCCGCACGGCTAGATTTAGGTGACGTAGCCATTGAAGTAAGCCTGTTTTCGTACAATGAGCCACATATAACAAAATGGTATGCCTACACGGGCGATTACTATAGGTGTGCATCGAAGTAAACTACTTTTTTTTCACAATATCACAACCATCATCTATAGGTACTTATGTCAGGAAACAGAGGTCAGACTATCCGCGAAAAGGACAAGGAATTTTTCTTGTGGAGGCAAAATTGTTCGTGTCACTGATGTATATAGGTGTAGGAAAGCGAGACTTGGCAACCGATGTAATTTAAAAGCCGACCTGTGACTCACGCGTATAAATAACATATATATATTGAAGGTTCCACCTACGGGCTACGGGTGCGTAAACGCACCTTGGGCGAACTGCGATTGTTGTAAGATACCATGTGATTGAGCAATTCAGTTCTCGGGTGCAAGTATTTTCGCAATCAGATCTTTTCTCATGTTGTAGGTATAAAGGACTATGTATAGGTGTGCACCGACGAGGCTGCTGATGCATGCACGTACCAGTTTCGCGAAATCGGCCCGCGATTTTTATTTGCCGAGCTGCTACGTAGTACATTTTTGCAGCGTATACGATAATGTACATTTTAATATGCGCATAATCATTTTTATTGAATGTGTAAGGGATACATGCAAGTGCATGTCGATGGGTTTGTTAACCCGCAGCGGTCGATGAGTAAACAGCTGTCTACATTCAATTTAAAGTAATTAAGGTCTCTGACGGTTACATATAGTATGTTTGGGATTGATTGCTAAACGAAACAATTAGAGATATTCGATGGCTCAGTGATGATTTTAGTCTCTTAGCAAAGAAAATTAATCAATGCAAACAAAAAATGTAAATAAACAGCAGCGAAACCACGTGCACCTTAATTTTAAAATCAGCGAGAGCCTAAAAGACCATTATGTACTAGAGCTATTTAATCAAATATATGGGTGTTTTTATAATGTTTTCTCATCCACCAACACGTGTAATTTTTTGCAAATAAACATAGAAAAAAAAAAAAAAAAAAAAAAAAAAAAAAAAAAAAAGGGTTTATCACTAAAGTATGATCACTCAGTCCATTACGATAAATACACAACTCGAGACAAATACTTTGGGCATGGGCTGTCTGATTGGGAGATCCAACAAAATTACGTGGGGTCTCGTAAAAACATATTTTACTTAAGGAAATCTGGACCAGAGAAATCCGAGTTTTGTTTCTCTTATCAGATGCACTGCTCGATAAAAATAATTCCACTGGGACATATTCCGCAATTGCAAATGCAGCTCGGGATACAAAATTATCCAAACGATATTATCTCGTGTAATAATTCCTATCATCTACTGCATAGTTGGCTTCCCAGAGTTGTATCAATACATTTTCAAAGCATAGCATTCACGTACTGAATGACTAATCGTTATACCGCACATTTGCGCGCGTAGAACCTATGAGCGCGAAAAAAATCAAGGGAACTACGCGTGGATTGCTCAAACTAACGTGCCCAAATGCCCAGACATATGTGTAATATATATACGTACTTACCAGCGGCGGCGCAAGTACAAAAGCGCGTAAAAAGAGCCCCTCTGTGCTAAAAGAGCTTTGCTGATGCTGCCTTCTCGAGTGTTATTTTGCTATAAATGTGTGCGTACATCTGTGCGGAGGAGGAAAAGCAACAGAGAGATATCTCCTGTTTGCTGCGTTTTGATAATTATATACGTTCATGTACATTGAATCCTTTAATCGGTAAGTATATCGTGAAACGAGGTCGGCCACACCATCGTGAGGATTTTCTAATTAATTCATAGAAACTAAGGCTTACAATCTTAAGTACAAGAATTTTGGTCTGGTAGCGAGAAATGTGAGTCTTGGCTATACCATAACGATCTATTGGCTTTTAAAATGATGATTTTTCGATCGGTTCCGAGAAATCGGGCCAGGTAGCTTCGAGTCTCTCTTTCTCTCAATGACAAATATTTTTTGTTTATAGTAAAGAAAAGTAATTTTTTTTTTGGTACTGTGACGAAAAAAAATTCTTGATGTTTGTACTAACAGTTATCAAACTGTCAGAGGTAAAGAAAAAAAATCTAATACTTTTTTCCGTTTTTTTTTTGGTTGGTTTTTTTTTTTTACGAAGCAAAAGAAATAATAATCTCTGCAAGACCAAAACGTTTCCAGCCACGTAGAAATTATTTCGTTGATGTAGAAAAAAATTCAACTAATAGGTCAATTTAAGAATGAAACATCGATTGTTTAAAAAATGTAGTTTGTTTGAAATAATTACTCATTGTAAAATATAAAAATCCATAAATGTTAATTTGTTCAATTCTTAGTCATGTATGTACTTCCAGACTCTTTTTAATTCAAAGTGTCATCAGCTACGTTTTGTTATTAAATAATCCATTGACACCAAGTTTTTGATGGATTTTTGATTTGAATACTACCTTACAATTAATGTTAAAAATTATAAAAATGTATACCTATTAACACAAATCTACGAAACAAATAACAATAACAACGTGCATGATCACAGCTTATTAAGTTCAATTAAGTTTTCCAAATCTTGGATTTCCAAATGAATCGAAATGTATTCCAAAATGTGTTGAGGTAATCTCGGATCGAGGAGAGCGCACAACGCATCAAATGCAAGATCATATGATTTTTTTCTTTCCAAAATTCTTATGTATGTGGTTTTGAAAAGAGCCAACCATTCTAAAAAGAAGTTTTGCAATCTGTTCTCTTCCAACAGCTTAAGAATATCCCGTTGCTGGGGCAAAGGCATCACAGTAAATTTCCTCACAACCTTTTCGGTGAGGTATGTGCGTAATGTTATTGCTTTGTGATCTATTCCTAAGCGTTTCCTATTCATTATGTTCAGCTTTTGTAAATCAGATTTTGTGAATGAATTTGTTCCCTCTTCGTAGCACTTTTCATTTTCAGGATCAACGTACAAATCAAGGACCTTCAGTTTTGCTATATGATTATAAAATACTTTGCTCATCGTTTCTACGTCTCTTTCATTTATTGCCATGGAACATAACATGTATGGAGTTTGTCCTTGATTGTCTTTGATGTTTATATCAGCTCCAAGTGACAACAGCGCCTTGACATTGTTTCTGAATTGGTAAAACACTGCAGTGTGAAGGGGTGATCTCCCTGAAAAAAAATAAATAAATAAATCAAATAAAAGAACAATCTTCAAAATGTCTGTAGGGACTAAGGGATTCTTTATGTTTCATTCATCAATAAGACATTTCATTAAAATCGCTATATTGACCTGAGAGGAATTTAGTATTTGGTAGGGGTTTTATTTGCGTTAGCGTTAATGACAGTGTGTTTAATTTTTTAATAATTTTTTCTTATGATAATTACTGTAACGTTACTTAAATTTTGATTTTAAAGCCGCAAATGAGAAGTTTATAGCACAATTATTTTAGGTATACATGTCATGTTTACTGCAGTACGTTAGTGCACGTGTAGAATGTCTGTCTAGTCTTACAGTTATACTGCTACCTACAAGCTATGTTCTACCTCATGATGGTCAAAAAATTTGACAGTGTACTCGACACCCCAGAATACGAAATGGTCAACAATACATACACTGCAAAAAGCGAAATTTTCAAAAGAGACGCGTTACAGTAATGACATTTTGAAAGGCTTTCTTCATTTTACTTCCGAACATTAGACATTTGCAGCATTGTCGTAGTTTATGGATAAGGGTCTACAACGCATTTTCAACTGTAACTCACCTGCTGCGTTTTGATGATCAATATTACTGCCATTTTCTATGAAAACCTCAATATTACTAGCAGTTTCGTGGTAGTCTGAGAAATGTAATTGACAGATATAATGAATAATATTGCGTCCTTGGTCATCCTCAAAATCAGGTATGTACTTGAATAAAGAATTACAAGTAGGCACATCAAACATGAGCTTGAATGTTTTTACAAGATTCACTTTTTTTGTCCACTTGAGGTTTTCCATTCCTATGCCATCATTGAGGAGGTACAAATATGAGGTACTGCTTATCCCATCACAATTCAGCAGCAAATCTAAGATTGTTTGGCCAAATGAGTTTTTCTTTGAGATGTCAATTTTTTCATATCTGAAAGAAATAAAGGTGTACTTATAATAGGGAATGAACACAACATTAGCGAATGAAAGAAAGCAAAAAAAAAATTATTCCACAGTTACAACTGTATTGTTAAACTTTACAAGGCCCATGAATAAATTCGTTTTGCTTGATTTTTAACTAATATACTAGAAATCCATTAGCCACATTAATTTCACAACAAGGACTCATTTACTATAGACACAACGCAATCTTTAATCATTTTTTTTTATTCACAACTGTGATTAATTTTAAGTTAAAATAAATCAATACAAAATAAATAAAATATTTCTAGTAATGCGTGAGCACACAAGCATTCGTGTACATACAAATAAGATAAAACTTTAATTTTGAAATAATGGGAAAATATCGATCAAATGTTACCGAAAAAAATTTTGTTCAAACAGTGCATGATTATAAGATGTGTAAAATTTGGCTGGATTAATACAATATTCCCATGAATGAACAAAAATTAGACTTTAGCAGTTTTTGATGTACTTAGTACACAGCAGATAGCTAAATCAAACGTAACTAATAATACGCATCACCTGGAAAATATTTCAATTTTTTCTGGGTCATATACAGCAGCTAAGTATGCAGCAGTATAACCATTGATTTCCTCTTGATTGGTGTTAGCTCCGCGTTTTATGAGCAACTCAAACACATCTTTGCTACCATATTTCACTGCAAAGTGAAGAGGGGAATAACCAGCATTTGCAGAAGCAAAACAATCTTTAGGCGCATTGATGTCAGCACCTAATTTCAAAAATCTCTCAACGATTCCAATATCTTTTCCCATGCAGCTTACATGGAAAGCCGACAGTCCTTTTTGGTTGGCAAAAAATGTTTGTCTTTGCATCATAGTTTCAGATTTTTGGCACTCAGCTGATCCTAATTTTGTAAACAAAGTTAAAATGAACCATTAATTAAAAAAGTGAAAAACTGTTGCAGTGGAAAATTATACTTTTATATCAATTCTAAATAAATACGTTGTTTTTAACATTTTTTATCATACATAAAACCAAACCAAAGTATCATTTCCAGGCATTTTCAATTTTTTTTTTTTTAATTTCATTCGTTACTTTACTCTTAGTTTTATCAAAATTATGGGCTTTTTTTAACTTACCCGAGGCTTTTTCATCAGTTTTGATTGAATTTTCAATATAATCAAGGATGGCACAGAGTAATAATTTAACAGCATCATCATCTTTTGAATTTTTTTTATCAATTAATACGTCAAGAGGGGTTTTACCAGGCCATATTGGTGACTGAAGGTTGATTTGACTATTCATTTCTCCTGTGCTTTCCAGTAACTTACTTATTTTTGTTAAATCTTTCAAAAAACATGCAACATGTAATTTTGTTAATCCAGTTTCATCCATCCAGTCTATTTTCTTGTCAAATTCTGAAGCCAATCGTTCAATCACTTTTTCATTAGATCTTTGCTGTAGTAAGGCATCATGAAAAGGACTAAGGCCTTTTTCATTTGTCGCGCTTATATCAGCGCCATTATTCAAGAGCAAGTCGATTATTTGTTCAGAATCGTTGTCAAGGTATTTCATTACTAAATGCAATGGAGTATCCCCCAAACATATACAAGTATCTTGGACGTGCTTAATTATTTCACTACTAATGGGTTCATTGATATTCTTCTGCTGTGGTAAAAGTGCCTCGACAGCTTTTAAATTGGCAGCATAACAAGCTATGTGAAAATGAGAAAGACCACCTGGAGATACAGGGTTTGATTCCAGAGACTTTTGGCCGAGCCACAAGAGTGGCTTAAACATTTTGAAAGACAAAAAATTAAGGCTAATAAATGCTCGGTGCACCCAAGTAAAACCATCAGCATCAAGGAAATGGGGACGAGCATCATGATTAATGAGCAACCGCGTCAAATTTTCGTTATTTATAGCAATGGCAATATGAAGAGGCCTCGAACCAGCAGGTATGACAACGTTTTTCACAATACCAGAATGTGATACAACACACTCGAAGCTTGTACTGGTTGGCATGGCTTGATTAACAGCATCAGTAGAATTGGCTTGACCATCCAAGAATATTTCAACAATGCGCTTTGTAGAACCATTGTAAGCCGAGCAAAGTATGTGAGAATGCGATAAATTTTCATTATCAACGGGATTGGCGGTGAAATGTCTGTGGGCACACATAATATCGAGGACGCATCTTTTTCTTTCCAAGCGGAAGGCTAGGTGAAAGGCTGTCATATTGTTGGCATCTTGGATCCTGATGTCAGCATTGTGTTTTAAACACTGAGAAACTCTAAATCTATCCATCCCTGGTGACAGCCTCACAGCTAAATGCAATAAGGTAGAACCTGGCCAGAGCACGGAATCGTTTGGAAGAACATTATTGATATTACCATTGAGAGTTTTCAGATAGTTATCCAAGCTCTCTTTAGAATTGAATGCAGCAATCACATCCCCTAACTTGTTGCCATTCTGAAAACTAATAGCACCAATCTCATCTTTTTGAGCCTCGAAAATACAGCTTATGTTGGCTGGACTCAGTATTTCGAGACATATGTCGAGTGGAGTGTTACCTTTTGTATCTTTAGCCATGAGGTTTGCTCCACTCTTTGTGAGCAGCACCACCGCATTTAGATTGCAGTGGGCAGCAAAATGTAACGGTGTATAGTTTGACCACACTACAGAGCTTGCATTCAACGATGAATTTATATCCACACCGTTTTTCAAAAATTTCATGCACTCCTCAGATTTAAAGCTGTTGATTCGTGTACAATATACGTGAAACTGCGACAAACCAGTACTATCGGTTTGATTAAGTGCATCCTCATTTGGTTTGAAAATCATGTCAAACATTTTTTCATTGCTTAAAAGACGTTTTTCACGAACATTTCTTGATCCAGTGTAAGAGGCAAAAAAAATTTGTTTTTCAACTAAAAAATGCAATGAACTTATTCCAAGGGAATTAACAAGATTTAAATTTGCTCCGTGCTCTAAAAGTAGTTGTACCATATTTTCATCACCATTTTCTATGGCCAAGTGCAAAGGTGTAAATCCAGGGAAAACCTTGGAGTCATTGCTGATGGCTTCGTTGACCGAAGCTCCATGTTCCAAAAAGAATTTCACGACTTCTAGGTTTTTCACGATACAAGCAATGTGCAAATGAGACAAATTATTGTCATTGGAAGTTGGATTCTTTGAATTCTCAAATTTGAGGTGGGCAAGTAGGAAACAATTGATCAAGTCCTTTTTTTTATTCGTATTGTATGCCACATGTATTGGCGTTAGACCTCTATCATTTTTCCGAGTAACATCAGCACCCACATTCAACATTGCTTCTAGCAACTTTATATTTCTGGAACAATATTTTGCAAAAAAATGTAATGCTGTATTACCCAACCACTTCTTTCGATAATGGGGGACGCCTGGAATGCTAGACGACAGTGCATAATTTATGTCATAATAATGAAGGATCAAAGTAGTTTTCGTTGAATCTTGATCCAATGACTCAAACTGATTTTTTAAAATGGCTAGTTTTAAGTAATTATCTTTGTTTGATGTACTAGTGGCCATGTTATCGACAATACTAGAAAGTTGGAGAGAAAAAATCTGTGATATTCTTGCTAAAATTACACATGCCTGAAAAGTAATGTTTGCAGTTAATTTTAACTCACTGACACCATTATTCACGATAATCGTGATTCACGATTGAATAATTTAAGTACAGGTATACACTGTAAGTTCGACTTAAAGGCTTTTTGTTTATTTATAACACACGCATACCTATAAACGACTTTAATGGTTTAGCTTTCAATTTAAAGCTTAACATTTACTCTACAACATTCAGAGCGATATATTTTTGTACGTACCAAATAAAATCCAAGTTTTGTCTCACTGACAGTACAAGTAACTTTATTTTTTGCTGCTGGAGGTTAAGAGAAAAACATTAAATTATTAACAGTAAAAAGAGCACGAAACGACTTGCAACTTTTGCTTTGCTCATTATTTAGTATGTATTGTGTACACTAGGTTCGTTTGGGGCTTAGCTCGGAGCAGCTCGGACTGCTCGGAGCTTCTCGGAGCTTCTCGGAGCTCCTCCGAGCTCCTCCGAACTTTGCCCCAAAACATGCGTTGTGCTCCGAGCTCATCGGAGCGCCTCCGAGCAAATTCCTACAGTCGGTATATCTATATTTACAGTCTTGGCAATATAAATATTTTTATTTATTTTTTTTATATTATAGTGCTCTACGTCCGGCTCCTTTAATAAGGGCACTACTAAATGGGCACTTAGCACTTTGGAGAAGCAAGGGAAGAGGGATGGGGAGTCCTCCTATTACTGTGAGGTGGGTAGGGGGAAATTAGGCAATTATGCTGCGAGAAGGTCGCCTAAACCCTCCTCGAGGAGCATTGCGTGGTGAAAAAGCACGTGTGAAAAATCACAGAGTTACTTTGTTTGAAAAAGTCGCACTGGCCAAGAATCGAACAGTAGTCTCCCGTGTGCCAATCCACGACCTAGCCGACTGAGCCACCGCACGCTCTAATATAAATATTTATACGTCTTTGCTATAAATATACATATACCGACTGTAGGAATTTGCTCGGAGGCGCTCCAAGCTAAGCCCCAAGCGAACCTATACTACTTACTGAAAATACTGACATAATAGGTTTGTTCATTTATCCACCTTGGAGCTTGGAGCGCTCCGAGGCCTCCGAACGATCTATATAAATGAACACGAGTTCTTTGTCGGAGAACTCGGAAGCCTCCGAGATAATTTAATACTATATAAGTATACTCACTTTAACTGCTTATTGTTTACAAACATCAGTTATAAGCGGTAAGTATACCTATATAGTATAAAGATATCTTGGAGCCCTTGGAGGCCTCCGAGTTCTCCGACAAAGAACTCGTGTTCATTTATAGATCGCTCGTAGGCCTCGGAGCGCTCGGAGCGCTCCTAGGTGGATAAATGAACAAACCTAATGAAATGTGAAGCCTGAGGCTCAGGCTGGTCATTGTGAAAGAATAAATAAATAAATACTATTAGGGGACTTTAAACCACCTTTCATGAAGTTGTCTCCAGAACTAGAACAGCATGTAACGAGAAGCGGCAAATTTAACTGGAATTAAGTATAGGTGATTCAATATTAATTTGCAAATGGAAAGTCACATTTGTATTTATCTAAGTAGTGTACTCGACAAAAAAAACAGTATTATATACGCTTCGAAAGAATTAATAACCGAACGTATTTAAAGTTATCTGGTTTCTTATAGGCAACGTATATTTTTTTTTGTTTTTTTTTTTTTTTAAATTGTAATGTCATGACCTACTGTGGGTATGTACATTGTCTTTATTCATGGAGCAATTACACTGTCTTAACGTATATATCGTTTCATCATATCATCCGTATGAATTTTTCTATTATTTTCGCTGCCACTACGTAACATACTTATTTAACACAAAAAGATAAAAAATGGAGCAAAACTTCATCACTTAATTTAATTTTTATTGTTTTCCTGTGTATGTCCTGACGGTATGTTTTTCTACTTTTTGTTTCAGGTAAGGCGAAACGCTCACAAGCTTTGTCATATACTACAAGTCTACCTATCCCTGTTAAATGGTTCCGGTACAACATGATAAAACCTGATATAAATTTCTTTTAGTATACCGGACATAAAATTGCGAGGTATAATATTTTATCAGTAAATTTTTTGTCTTCCCAATGTATCGGTGTATATGATGTAAAAATATTTACCACGATTTGCAACGAAATATACCTATTTGTGGATAACAAGTACATAATCTATGGTAATTTACAAAATAGTTGTACAAATTATTTTATATAGTTTATTTTCTGATGGTTGCGTATGGCGAACCTTGATATTTATTTACAATTTTTTGACTTGCTTGTATTACTCGTCCAGAATTAAATATCCCTATTTAATGACGCAAACTTTGTGACATAGGTTTTTCTTGATACACTTCTGATAAGTTGGTATAAGAATATTCTTTATACATTTGTATCATGTCTTACAATCAAAATAACTATGCATAAACTATATAGAATATATACATTTAACTTCATGTATATTGTTTTTTTCTTAGTATTTTGATGTATTCTCGGTACATAAGGTCATATCGACGGCTCTTACGAAAAACAACGGAACTCAGTTTTTTCCATTTAAAATAACATTGAAATTTCTGAGTTCCGTTGTTTTTCGTGATAGCCGTCGATATAAAATATGTCAGGTGCAAATACACACATATATTCTTATAATTTTAGTCTTTAAGGAGGCTCCCACGACTACTGCTAAGGTCAAAGACTAACAAAAAATAAAGTTTTGTTTTTCAATAAACAAATGTGTCTGAAAATCATTATGATATTTTTAATAACGTATGAAGTGGGAAAAATGGTATTTATGTGTGTAGTTTAACTTTGTACGAAAAATTTATTATTGTTTTGACCAGTCTACCCTAGTGCATACGAGGGTACAGTGGTACACCACCTGTGTTGGTGTAGTATAGCGATGTAATATATAGGTATATGATATATATATGTCGTGTTTGCATGCCTTTCTGCTATTACTCTATACCTCTATAGTGTTTAGTATCTGTATGTCATTAACATCATTTAATTGATAAACAATGGATGACGGTCCTTCTAATCCACCTAAAAAAAAGAATACCACGCACATAGAGTCTCAAAAGGATGGAGGAAAGGCAATCTCAACTTTTTGAAAACTCGCGCGATTAGATGAACAAGTACGTCTGCTACCCACGTGACCTCCTGACCTCCCGGACACAATTTATTTACTTCTATCACAAATATCTCGCTAAAATGGTCCTTTATCCATAATTTTTAATACAGCATATTACAGAGGAAGACTTCATCTACAAAACGTATATATTCAGTCTGCTGGGACATTTAATTTAGGTTCATTATAAACGAAAACAAATTGTTTTTCACGCTGCCCCATAGGAACACGTGCTAATAGTTACAACTTTGAGCTCGGATTTCTCAAAATTTTGACCCATTCGAAATATAATTTAGACCACCATTAAATTCAGTGGACTTTTATTTACAAGAAATAATATATCTCATATGACCAATATAGAGGAGAAATAACACAGGTCTTATGGGAGGAATCTTGTTTTTATTTTTTTTTCGCACTTAAAAAGATATTGAGCTTTAAAAGGTTGTTAATTCTATGTTACTGACATAACGAGAGTTACGTAGTTATTTTTTTCGTTTGGTAAATTCGTTTATGAAGGTTGAAACAGTGTTTTGAACGTATAAGGAGTGACGTTTAACCCTACTTTGAGCTGTTTGTTTCAGCTGTTGCTGCTGCTGCGCTACTGCTGCTGATGCTCAGAGATAAACAAACAGCTCAAAGTAGAGTTAAACGGCACTCCGTATACGTTCTAAACGCTGTTTCAACCTTCATGAACAAATTCATCAAAGGAAAAAAATAACTACGCAACTCTCGTTATGTCAGTAACATGGAATTAACAACCTTTTAAAGGTCAATATCTTTTTAAGTGCGAAAAAAAAATAAAAACAAGATTCCTCCCATAAGACCTGTGTTATTTCTCCTCTATATTGGTCATATATATACTGATGTCACGTGGTAGAGGCATAATCCCAATATGATTCTCGTCTAATTTCTACTGGTTTGGTATTCAATGCGGATATGACTGACAATGTCAACATGAAACTTATTGTCTTACGACTTACGGAGCTGAGCTTGCCAAAATATTGTGTAAATATTAAACGAACAACTACAATTGTGATATACACGTTCTTTCGTGTGCTTCAATGCAACGGATTCACAAGATATCGATGGATTCCCGCGTGAAGTAGATACATTTACATCATGTAAAAGGATTTATATCAGTTTTTCTTTATTCGATTCCTATATGTTGCCATAGCTCAGCGGTAACACGTCGGATTTAATTAATACCTGGAGACTCCAGTTCGATTCAAACTCACGGTAAAATTTTTTAAATTTAATTTTCAGGGTGGTAATTATAATATAAAGTTATGTAAGTACGTGATTAATAATAATAATTGTCAGACTAAAATTTATAAACTATATTACATTAAATAAATACTTAGTAATTGAGATATGATCTATGATCTGTTTAACACGTTTTTTATTTTTACAAATGATTATTTTAAATTTCAATAAAGTATTTTTATTTGACTGAAAATATGTTTGAATTTAAAAATAGTGTATTAATCGAATTTCCCAAAAGATTCGAGTTCTAGTCAGACATCTAAACTCAGTTTTAGAAAAATATTAAATTTTCAGTCACGTATATTAATAAGCTGACCGTATAATTACAGGTAAAATATTTGAGTATGATCATGCGTGAAACATAATAAGCACGTTATAACATCATATCACACGTATCGTAATAATTTAGTGGATCCTGATAAATAATTTGGTAATGTAATTAATCTTATACGACATGATACAATTTTGTGTCAGCTCTATACTCTCCCTAAAAAAACCTATAAGCAATTGTAAGACGTATGTTTGAATCGAAAAAAATTTATATATTTTACAATACTTGTATGATCCTATAAAGTTGATATAAAATTATCCTGGGATATTCATACGAAAACACTGATCAATATATCAGGTTTTGGTGCAAAGACACACATCTATCCTGATATAATTGTTTTTTATCGTGTTTTATCGGAACCATTCAACAGGGTGCATATGCACCTATTGCATGTGTATATGGTACACAGAGAAAAAATTATGAGGTAGAAAAATTTCCAGTCAATAACCCAATAAGCCTTTAGTAAGCAATGTAATTTTTAAATATGTAAAAGAGTACTGCGGCATTTATTAATTAAACAATGAAAACTAATTTTTGTCGTACAAAAAACTTTTTTTAAATAAAATATATGTACATATTTCACGTACTTTTATCTTTTTGAACTTAAAAAACATGGCTACCGCAATATAATTAAACTCTGTGGCTTCTAGGCCAAACCGATTAACTCCATTTTTTTTCCAATAACGACCGGAAAAAATATCCTTTTTGAGTGTACTTTCATCCAAGTTTATATTCGAATTCTCTGATAACATAGCATTATTTTGGGAGTAAAATAAAACATTGTTGCAATCAATATCACAATGTACAGTTTGATTTTTGTCAAATACATTTCTTACGCGTCTTAGATTTTTGAAATTCACAAAATAAACAACAAACAATACCCGATCGAACACAAAAACAAGAGTTTCTTGCACACGTTTCGCTAGTGCAATTAAAATTCATACCTACAGTCCATCTGCTGGTGGTGGTAAAAAAAATTTGCAGTTTTACCAACGAGTGATTCACCTTGCTTGTGAATAATTAGCATATTCGAGGTATTAGTCAAGAGGGATGGAATGTACGTATGTTTTGTTTCTGTTGATGTGTCATTGTTATACTTATACCGTGTATTCCCGCGGATATTTAATTTTATGGAGTTTTGGAGGGGATGATATAATACCTTGTATTATAGGATATTGATGGGACGGTTGTGCATGTACGCAGAAAAATTTAACATTAATTTTGCAAACGGGTTATTTATTACTAACTAGTCGTCATACATACAGGCTCAAAAAAGCTGCCACTTTTTTACATATACATTTATATCTATCGATGAATCGAATGAAGACATCAAATCCATATATCCCTCGATCATACACAAGTTGGTCCTCCCGTTGTCCAACACACTGCTAGACATTTACATTTAGTAATATTTTCTTTTCCTTCTGTATACTTGTGGCAGTATAAAAATAAAATTGAAAAAAATCAACGTAGAAAACCTTTTGATGACCAAATAAAATTTCTTTCATTCACGTGTAAAAATGTACGATTTGCCTGAGTTTTCGTGAAACTTTTTCTCGACAGATGCGCACGTATAAAAAATTTCATTAAATTTCAAGCCCTTGAAAGTACTATAGCACTAGGAGCGGAAAATTCCAGAACTATTATACCTTCGGGCCCACGCGGCTACGCGCAACATCTCAAACATTATCACAATCTTCGTAACTCAGCTCGCGAGCAACTCTTCTCCGACGATGCACCAGTCGGTCCTCGTTCACGCAAAAGCACAACTCAAAGGGAGATCCGTTGGCTGCACAGGTGCACTGTAATTTCGTTCTGGCTCTCTTAACTTTGTGGAACGGATGGGCTTGGCGATGCACGTGCTTGTACGGGTGAACTGCGTAGCCGGTCCGTGCGTAGCACCACCGATCGCAGCTAGCATGGGAACATGTACGGGTTTCCATAACTGCATCCGTGTCCATGGCCGTTGTCGGTTGGTCCTTGTTGTGAGAACGACGCGCTTTCACTTTGACCTGCTCGTCCTTATTGTAGGTGAACAATTGGTCCATCTTCTTGCAGATGTTGTCGAGATCATTTACACAAGCGTCTTTGGTTTGTATCACTGACACTTTTCTTTCCCCGCAAGATTCGCGCTCCGGTGAGGCGGGTCGAGATTGCTGGCTGTACATGTCAAAGACTCTTTGTAACAAAATCACAAAAGTACCCATGTTAGTACTCAATACCACCCATAGTATATATATATATATATATATATATATATATATATATATAGCTTTTGAAAGTACTATGCTCAAGGAGAAAAAAGTTACAGTACTTATGTGTGTCAAAAATATCATTGTAATAAAAAGAAAATCAACATACCTTGGGATACAAGTAAAAACGCTGACGGTGTAATCCTTAAAGCCCACGAGCCCAGTTGGGTGTGCAGTAGGTACACTTCGACGCAAGTTATTACCAAATAAACCGATATTTGTTAAATGATATACAGGGCCTTCCTGCACTGCAATTTATACACGAGCAGCTAATGCGTAGTTTCTTTATCTTTAACGGGTGAAAACGTTGAGAAGGACGATGAGCAATGGTGAGCTGGGATAATCGGCTTTCACCAATAACGAAGCACGCGCAGTTCAATTAGCTTGAAAGAATTTAGATACCAAGTGTATTTATCGTAGTTTTCTTAGATAAGATAAGAAGTCACTTTTTCGAGTTACACTAATGAGGCTCGTAAATACGATTTGTCAAAAGAAAATATCCAGGAAAATCGTAGAACTATTATGACATTTGCAACTAAACAAGTAAAAGTCATGGACTGTTACCGAAAAACGAACTTCATGACTCCTACAGCTCTAGGTTAGGTTTTACTTTTTGAAACGTGAGGTTTTGCCGAGTTACAATAAAAATACGATTTTTTTTCAAAATTGAGTGAGGACTGAAAAGCATATCCCTTTTTTAGTATACTTTCGTCCGAACAAACGTTTGAAATGATTCGAGTTGCCAATTTTTCGTAATCGGCACAGGACCTAAGCGATTAATTGCCATTTTCCTGGCCTAACCGAATAAGTCTAAAATCGACTCGTAGCTACAAAGTTCATTGCAGTTTTTGATATCCATGTAAAATTATCGAGTCTTGTCTTAGTACCTAACATTGAGCACAGCAGGAAACGGGTAACTTCTGCGCTGTCAAAAAGTATCTTTTCAATCTTTAAAGCAGTTTTTCTCCAAAATCACAAAATGAAGTTAATCGGTTTGTCCGGGAAGTTCCAGAATTAATATTTGCCCTAGCACATTTTACTCATTTTAAATACACATTTAAGTTGTTACGTCATTACATGATCAAAATAAAAAAATTATACATTCATTTTTTTCAACAATAATCTTAAACTGGATAAAAGTACCATTTTTACTGAGAATAAATATTGGTAAAAATGAGAGGTGAGTACAAATACTACAGCACGTTCACATGGACAAGCAATTTAAATAAAATTCTCACGTATTTGTTTTCGTACTTGCCTACTTGACTGTAGTACTCATGCGTGCAAACAGAACACTAACTGTGTTATATATCTATATAATACACTAGCAGCCCCCCGTCTCGGCTTCGCCCGAGACTTACTAAATAAAACACCGTAGTGTGTTGACATGTAATGTGAAACATTTTTAGTTAGAAAATTTTACACATATTCCCGATACATCTCAGAACAAAAATCTTCTTATTAAAAACATATTTTTTCGGAATCCATATAGTTTACTTGGTCAAATAATAAGGTGTAAAAATTCAAAAAAATAATTATGCTGAAAAGTACCGTGCGTTCTTTATGCCATAAAATAATCGATGGCTATAAGAAGTTGTTGATTTACAGTTTCTTCTGTGTAATTCACGAAAAGGGCTATTTTTGAAAGCTGTTAAGATTTTAAACCCCCAAAAAATTTATATTAAAAAAAAATTTTTTTTTCTCATATCTCACAATTTTATTACCAGAGCAACAAAGTCCTGGACCTAAAACCCAACATTTTTATTGCCACAAAAACAGAAATACATTTTCTATTTATTTCAAAATCTGAAGTAGGATCTTTAAAGATTTCAGAGATTGCTGTGAGGGTACAATGAAAAGCTGATCTCTCACGTAATGGACTCTTAAGTTGTCGATTTTGACGCTGCTGCTTCAATCTCGATAAATTTTCTGCGTCAGTTTCTTAACGCCTCAAATTGTATTCATGAGATACATTTGAAGTTTTCTTTCCAATATACCATTTTGCGACTATTGGCATGATTACGACTTTTATGACCCCTAAAGGCTATTTTCAGTCAACTTTGTTAATTTTAATACATTTTTTGGCAAGGTAGTTCGACGTCCGATGGCCCTAAAAAAGACCGGTGAGCTTCTTAAGTTAAATCTTTCTTGACTGCAGTTAACAGCAATTGTGACTGCCTGGATACCTCAGGGTGATCTTCTCTGGCTTACTGTTGAAGACCCAGACTGATTGGGAGAAAAATTACAAAGTCCGAAGCTTTGGGGCTAGTTGTAGTGCTCTTTCCCAACGTCTCCCAGTATAACGTCGAAGACGTTAGTGTCTAAAGCACCTTTTTTATTTGCAGATTCAGTTGTTTTGGTGATCTTAGATGGGGAAATTGGTTAGTGATACTTGTCCAGTGGAGGCTGTCCCGTTGGCTCAAGTTTTTTTTCCTTTATAGCTGTTATAAGTTTGCCCAGCGCAGACCTTGGAGATGATCAGTAATTCCTGGTTAAATGCTTAGAGTCAAGAGGTTAATATAGAGTCGTCGGTCACCGGGTTTTCCAGCTTTGCGAAGAACAACTCCGCAGGTGACGTCTGCCAGTGAATAGCTGACTTGGTTTAATAGTGCCCGTCTTTAGTTAATATAGTCTTTTAGTCGACGAATCGCTTCCGGAAATGGTAATAAAAATGTATTTGTTGGCAAGGTAGTTTACACTTAGGTGGCCCCTAAAAAGAACCGATGAAATTGATGGTTAAGTAGGGAACGTAAATACTTATAATGGCCCTAAAAAGCGCCAGTGGTGAAACTTCCAGGTTTTTCTTTATTATTATTCCTGATGATGAAGAGCTGGAAACGGGTTGCTTGATTCTTACCCTGGGAGTCTTGATGTACGGAGACTGTGATGGAAGGAGGCACGTCGCTGACCAAAGAATATCTCGTCTCGGGTCGTTCCCCGGATAACCAACCGCTCATCGTTAGACGCAAACATGTCGGTAAGCACGTTGGGGACGCGACGACCAAGAAGGTAGCCATTGTGATTCCCCGTGCCCCTCAGAGCTGTTTTCCCTTGCTTACATTTGTAGCCACAAATTTTCTAACTATACCAGGTGGGATGGTGGGACTGCCACACAACTCTGAAGAGTTGGTGCAGATTGTTCTCTGGATAGATATGTCTCCTGGAATTCTGGCAGACAGCATCGGTTGAAAATTATTTTTTTTTTTTTTATCGCACTCGTCGAGATTCAAGGTGAAGGGACACTTAGGTCCCTTCCCCTTAGAGAAGAGTGTTGTCCGTAACCGGGATACCCAGCTGCAGGACTATCATCAGCATTCTCTGTTCAACTTGTTGAGCTGCTTAAGCTCGACTGTACAACTATCGATACGCTCTGGCCTATTATAACAACACTTATTTAATTATGTTGCAGTTGCTTCGATTTTATGTCGACGCCACCTAGCGGATTTTACTGAACTAAAGTAAAAAGCTGGCGTATTTTTGCAAAACTTTGAGCTCATTTATTGCTATTGTTATTAAATTTTTTAAGATAAAAACTATACTAAAACCATCTAGGAAGTACCATGAATCAGTGTGCAAAATTTCAGCAAAATCGGTTCAGTAGTTTTCGCAGTTAGCGATTACAACGGTTTTAGCGCTTCTGCTTTATATATTAGTAAGATAAGATAAGATGTACGTAAGCTCGCGTTTGGGAGACCAGCGAGAGACGCGAACACGATATCTTCTTGAATAAGTACTCGGTACCCAGGTGAACTGTATCATTATACCTACCTACTGATATATCATTTTCTATCTCGCGGAGCTCTGTACTGTCGCTAGAGGTATTCGATTACTGAGAGTAAGAGTTATCACCTATCAGAGAATGCTTACGCTGGAGTCGTTGCATGGAAAGGTGACTGCGAGATAATACCTATATATTATACTTCATGAGTTTCATTCCTATACGAGACAAAAACATTGCCTCGCGAAAAACGATAGCTCGAGCAGAGAAACAAAGGGATATTAAAATCTCTTGCAAGAGACTGTCACGCCGGGGCAGAAAGGCCCCTTTTATGCTTTTAGCCCCGGAAGCCAAAGCGCGATTTCACAAGGTTGCGAGTGTAGCAGTCAAGTTCAAAGTCGATTTGACAACTTTTGTAGTTCTCTCCGCAACTTGCACGCCTTATTGTATGGGGTGCATATTGATGCACTAGAACTCGCATTGTGAATGTATATGGGTATTGGGTTATTGGTCAAGTTGACATCATGCCTGTTGGAATGTGTTTGAGGCTGAAAGTCGCGTTGAGGAAACTGAGAGGATTTTCGAGTGGACATATTTTTACACTAGCGGCCCCCCGAGACTCACTAAATGGAACAACGTAGTGTGTAATGTAATGCAGGGTTGTCCGTCATCGGGGTTCCCAGCCTTGCGACGAGCAAGTCCGCTCGTGACGTCTGCTAGTGAATGACTGACTTGGCCGGCTTTACATAGTCTTTTAGTCGACAAATCGTTTCCGGTAATGGTATAGTAAACATGTATTTGTTGGCAAGTTAGTTTAAACTTAGGTGGCCCTTAAAAGAACCGATGAGATTGATGGTTAAGTAGGGAACGTAAATATTTATGATGGCCCTGAAAAAAGTCAGTAGTGATACTTACAGCGAATTCCTAATATTATTCTTAATGATGGAAAGCCGGCCGCAGGTTGCTTGACTCTTACCCTTGGAGTCTTTAGACATGGAGAATGTGCTGGAGGGAAATACGCTGCTGAACAAAAGATATCTCGTCTTCAGGTTGTTCCCCAGATAACCAACCGCTCATTGTTAGTTGGGAAAGTGGGTCTGAAGTATACCTTCTCTGTAGGTATGCCGTTGCGACAACCTTTAAGAAGGTGGTCGTTGTGGCTGCCCGTACTTTTCAGGCCATTCTTCCCTGGCTGGCATTTGAAGTAGGAAATTCTCTGACCGCTCCAGGCCGGATGGTTGAACAGCCCCAAAACTCTAAAGTGTTGGAACAGGTTGTGCTCTGGCTAGATACGTCTCCTGCATGGTATTGGTATTCCCCCGGAGACATTGACGTTCCGAACGCCATTTTTCCATGACGCTCGGTTATCTTGGTGATAATTTGGGGTAAAAAACGATTTAACAACTTCGTTCGTAGTGTACTGCCGAGCGCCGATGAACTAATTCGATAAACGATAACTCGATGGGGCATGTTATAACCACTCTTCACTATCTTTGACTGCGGGTGGCTTCAATTTTACATCGACGCCACCTAGCGGATCCTACTGAATTAAAGCGCAAAGCTAGCTCATTTAGCAACACTTTAAGCTTATTTATCACTGTTGTTATTAACTTTTTCAAGAAAAAAACTATGCGAAAACCATCTCGGTCAGTATGAAAAATTTCAGCCAAATCGGTTAAGTAGTTTTCGCGGTTAGCGATTGCAACGGTTTTAGCGATTTTGCTTTATATATTAGTAAGATAAGATAATGTAAGATGATTACATGTATGTAAGTAACTACGCAGGAAACAACCGAATGTTATGATTGTCTTTCAAATTACCTATTACATATTGGCTATCATTTTTATGCAGGATTGCCAAATTCGTCCCCAAAGTAATGAGTATGGTCGAATTCGTCCCCAGGTCATTAAGTATTTCCTTATCTGTTACCGAATTCGTCCCCGAGTCGATAAGGTGTTACTTATCTGTTACCAAATTCGTCCCCGAGTTGTTACAACTTTTTCTTAACTCCTTCTCCGAATTCCTCCTTGTTTAAATAATATTTTTTCGGTCGCACTTTTCATTGCACATCCAAAAATTCGCACTGATTCTCAGGCTTCGGACTGGAAGTTTATTTACAAAACTGGCGTTCTTAAAAAAAAAATATGTATTTGGTAGTAATTAATAAAATGGTAAGTACATTTTTTCTTGATTTATGTCTACAAATCGTGTCACATATCTCTCTTGTTATATTTAATACACTGGTTAAAGTTAAAGTTGTCTCTCGCTGATATCTCAGCATTTCTTTCCGTAAAATGTTTCTTTCGTTTCAGTTTGTTTAGCTTGTTGGCCAACACTTCTCATTTTAATGTATATTTCTGTTTGTATGTCTGTTATTACTTTTAAGAAAATAAAGAGAGTTGGATTAGGGACATTAAACATACTATTGATGTAAGAGTGAAATGAGTCACAACCGTTTGTTTCTCTACATAGGAACGATGAATATTTTGCCCACATAATTGGTGGGTACGGCGAATCATTCATTATATAATTCTTCAATATATAGTCACAGAACTCGTTGACAGCGTCGGTTATTATATGTTCCTTCTATAAGTTTCGGGTAATTGTTATAAGATCCTATCACAACGGGAACGAATTCGGATAGGCCCTTTTTATGTCAACTATAAAACGCAAGTATATACCTACGTCCCTATGTTGGCAAAACATGCGGATTTTTAGGGACACGCCTTTGCTTGCATAAAATTTTACGCGTATGCCTGTTGTAAGCGTGTGTATAGGCCTCTATAGAATGCACGTTTTATGCATTGTTTCTCCGTAGATAACGTATAGACTGCAGGTATGCGGAGAAAATTTGCCGGTTAATCAAGGGTACGCGTAGGATTGAGTGCGTTAATAATGCGTTGCTAAGGTATGTGATTAGATGCTTGCGTTGAAATTTATACAAATTTCTTGGAGTTTCATATATAGCTTGAGTATAGCTTGCCAGCGGCAAGTCATGGTTTTGAAATATTTATTAAATGTGCCGTTTTTGCACGCCCAGACAACTCTACGCGTTGGAAACTTTTGTCAAGTACAAAATTTTCTTGTGTGCCTGTGTTGTGTGTACCTATGTGTGAAAAGCGCGGGGAGAAATAAACACTTGCGATCGCCGATCGTGACACACCTTACAGCGATTTGCTTCTACAAGAATCTTATTTCCGATTGAGCGGTAATAATGTGGTTAAAAAAAAAAGTAATGATAATATCGATCACTATGCCTTAGATATAGCAGGTAATATTTATCGGTAATTAAAACCAATCGATCGTGGACGTTGACAAGTATACAGTTTTATTGCATACCGAAGTGTATTTGCATTGGCGGAAATGAAATTCAGCGGGTTTTTTTCATTTGATTCATCGTACGAATATGCCGATTGCGACCGCGATTGATGATCATCGGGAAAACCTGATGAGAGTTGGGATTGCCCGAGCCAATGTTGAGCTTACCAGCTGCCATATATTTATGTGTAAGTAAATGCAGCGCTACGAGAGTACGAGGTTCGAGATATCGATGACATTTTGAAGGGAAATATAGTACGCAGCGTCTCAGTAAGGGAATCAATATCCAACTCATTCACTTGTACGAGTCATGGGCTTTATATATTGTACACTCTACTGCAAAACTTGAAAGTTACGAATATGCAACAGCAGCTGAGTCCATATGTGTATAGCATCGGTACAGTAGTTCAATCTGTTAAACATACGGATTACAATTAATATATATATATATTGTTGGGGACTTCACATGTTCACATGTAGCTCATCGACAAAAGTTTAACTGCATAGTAACCATTTCCCATGTAACCTCCACAACGCCATTTTAGGCGTGCAATACAAATTTATTGAGGTGGCAAGCCAAAAGTTGGTTGGTTTTTATTATTTTTTTTTTTCTTCATTTTTTATAATTTTTGGTTAATTATATCAGAGTCAAAAATTATAGTTTTTGTCATCATGGGGCGTACAGCACAACAAAGAGCGTAATTTCTGTATGTTGGTGCGCGAGTTTTGGCGTTGAAAATTTCAAAATTATGAAAACTCGGGGCGTTCTTCGTGACATTTGGACGTTTACTGCGCTCTCGGTAGGAAAGTAGGACTCGCCACTTATAGGTTCAGCACCCATGTTTAAAAAAATATACAAACACCAAGTGTTGAGATTTATGGTAATTTTTGCATTAAAGGAAAATATTATTGGAAAAAGTTTCTTCAATAAGTTACAAGAGTACTTTTTTCGTTGAAATAAGCCAAAGAGAGTAAAAAAATATGTTTTAAAATTCACAGCCGAAAGTAAGTAACTGTTCTGTCCTAAAGCTAATGTAATACTTTGTCAAAATGAGAGCACCTAAAATGTATCAGTCCATCTGAATGGTCGTTGTGTTGTCATCTCGCTCGTCAGGTTGTGTCACGTTACAAGAGACAAAATCATTTTCCCTCGGGTGTACAATTAAAGGTATAACACATATTTTGCAATTGCACAAAGTCGAACGGCGACTCCAACCCGTTATGCGTGGGTCGTTTGATTACATTACATGTACAATTAATCTTCACTCGTATGTACTTACGTAATATTATATGGTCTCGGGGCGCGAGAAAAGTTTGCAAGTTATACTTATTCGTTATTACCGTCTGCGCTTTTGCACCGCGTCACAGCGTTTTGTACTCTCGCGCACCGCGTGGCGTTCAAACATCAATTTTTTTTTTTTTTTCCTCCTTTTAATTACGCATCCATGCACGCCTATTCCATTGTAAGGATAGACGCGCGCACGCAATCAGTCGTGATCGCCTCGAGTTGTACGGCACTCGCGGGGCGCTCGTATCTATAGTGTACCAACTAATGGTTTCCCACGCCAAGTTGTTACATAAATATATGTATACTTATGCACAAGTTGTTTCGCCGCTCGTTTAAATTTGTAGGGTTACATTGTGTCTAAATTTTCGAGGCAACATGCACATATGCATAGTAAGTACACTTTATTAGTCATCCTGATACCATCAAAGATTTGTTTTGCCGAAGAGAATAATACTTACTCCCCTTGGCTTTGCATAAACACGCACTTAAGGATAATGAAATTACTCACGCACGAAATCCGCAACTCGTTTTCCATACATAAGTACTTACCTGTCGTGTATACGTATACAAGATGAGCGATCGTTGACGATGTGTTGGGAGCAAAAGTTTCTCCGTACCTACTTACATACAGCGAAGGGGAGAGGCGGAGCGCCACGGGCATTTATTGATTTGTGCCAGATTCGGCTTTGCTTTTACGAGGATGAATCAGCGCGTCCATCCGTCTGTACTTGCTCCGATGCGAAACGTTAATTGCTCAACTACTAATACCCAATGAGAGATCATTTGCTTGTTTTTCTTCCATTTGGTGCCCTTATTTCTTCATCCCCTTCTCCAGTTCTCTTCGCGAGCATACACTTTGAATCCATTATCCTTCATTGTCTTGAAAATCAACGAAATGAGATTTCCCGACGCAAGTCTTGGTTGTTCCGTTTATCAAAATCATTGAGCTTAAAGATACGCATCAGGATATACTTACCTAAGCACTCACTTAATCTTATGCAAAGAAAATCTCTATTGATAAAATATAAAAGGTATATAGTCCCTCCGAAAGTCACAGTATCTTTCTTTCTCACTCGTTTATGAACATCCAACCACGTATTTTTACACAAACTTTGTGAATTGTTTTACACATGTAATACTTAGTTGTATTCAGTGTATCAAATTTGTGTGCTTTATATGCATGGTGGCTCTCAGCAGCGTAAATTTTGTATAGTAAACCTTACACATACCACTCAATAAGTATAAACAAACAAATTTTAGGGTATGTGCATTAACAATATAAAATTCGTGTGATAGGTAATTTTACATGAGACGTCCGAGGGCTGAAAGTCCGACCACGGTGATTTTTATTAATTGACGTCACACGAAAAACTTACAAGGTAATTATTTTTGCGTGGTGTGATATTGTATCTTCTTCACGGGGGAGCACGATACCACATGCATATACAGGCATGGGTGGTGCATTCATCCAAACAAAATATAGTGTAAAACGTTTTTGCGCGTGAAAAGACGCAATTGTAGAGACGCGCTCTTGTAAAGTTATACGTCGCACGAATTACAGCCTGCCCCGAAACATTAGATATTACGGAGCCGTTACTCGCATTACATTCGCAGCCACGCCTCTATAAAGTTTCAGCACCATACCGCCGGAGTTGATAATACATCTCTACACGCCGCGAGCACGCCGCAAATACAAATGCGCGAACGAACGTCTCTATCCCTTTTATTTCCAAGATGCGGCTGCCACGAAATTCCAAGGCGAGCGTTGCATTGCTCTCTTTCTCTCTGCCTGTGTCTCGTATACGGAATGGGCATGTAAGAGAAAAAAAAAATAAAAAAAAAAGAAAGAGGAGAAACCGGCCATTTGCATTTGCGTCTCCGTTGCGAGCCCACCTCGCCCTCGCCATCATGGATCCTCCGTGCAGTGCTTATCTTTACGGCTGACTCGTGCCTGCAGTGTCGCGAACCACCAGGTCCCTCTCTCCTTTTCTCCCTCGGGACTTTGCTTCGCTTGTGCCTCTTAGTTTCCATCTACGCGAGCTGCTTGCGATACTTATTACTTTCTCGCTTCGAATCTTGAGCTTTTATTCGCCCATTTTCTTTCGAACCGACTTCAAATGGTCTTTGAATCAATTATGAGCGTTACACGAACCGATTCTTCCATCGGTTGGTAAAGTGCCCGCACAAACATAAGAATCACTTATCGTAACTTGATTTTTTTATTTAAGTGGTGTCCATTTAGCTCGCTTTTGCACCTATTCGACGCATCCTTACGTATAGGTACAAGTAATTAACGGTCGCATTCTCTGTGTAGTTGTTTCCTTTAAAGTGTCAAATCGCGTCATCCATGCGTGTATGTTTAGCGTGACAGTGGTGGTAACTTATTTCATGCTCCGTATGGGCGCTCTGTTTTTCGCCCTAGTTATACCCACTTGACTGAAATTTTGCTACGAAATATATATTGGTCGATGTACTTGGATGGCACAAGGAACGGCCTAGCGCAGCCCCCATCAGCGAACCGTTATACCTCTCGGCCCGACTCCCCTTTGAGTGACTCTTTGTGAGTTTTTTTACTGTTCTTGTCCTGCAAACAGTCACCTAGAAGGAAGTCTGGACGCGGTGTCTAACGAGTCGCGGATTGACTATTTCATGAAGTTTTTTGCTAATCCCAGAATGGTAATAAAAAAGGATTGTAATATACATACCTTCCTAGCAGCTGTATTTACAATATGGGAAAGTTAGACTTATTTGCTTAGCGTATACGTAATCATATAAAATACAAAAGCTGTGGGTAATTCTCACGCGAGCGCAAGACGCGCCACTTTTTTGCTTGCTGCACGTATCATAAGTAGATACCATGTGTACAGAGCGCTAGCTGCATTTCTGCTTTCGACAACGCGGATAAAAAAACGTTGGCACTGCTGATGGAGGCTTAATCAGTTAGTGTGGGCTTATAGTGCAATTAAGTGGGTGTACAACTTTTTTTTCCGTCATGCGTACAATGGCTCTGCATTTCTGTGTTACTCATTTGTGTACAGACTTAGGCACGAATGCTTTTTCAATTTATTCGTATTGTAAGTTTATGCTAAAAATTTAATGAAAAAACTTTTTTTTCAATCACTTCCCATGACTAGGTCGAGGACTAGGTACTTCTTAAAACGCTTTCCAGTAAAAACAATCCATTACAATTTGCAAAGAAATAACATTATAAAGCATTTATTCTCAGTATTTCATTGCAATAAATAGTGATGAATAAGACGATTGGTTCAACAAAAACAATGCACTTGATTCTGAAAGTAAGTTTTTCTTGAAATTTTTCAAAAATCCATACAATATAGTTGTGTTCAATACGCATATATGCTACCGTCAATGGTATAGTAAAAAATCACCTCAGACTTATTATGAATCAATCACTTACACAGTTTCTTGTAACAAGGAAAAAAATCACTTTTTTTGTTATGCATATAAATATATGTCCTCCTTTTAGTAAAAAAATGGTCATGTTACCCACTGAAGATCCCGTTTTAATTAATCAATTTTTGAGTATAAAAAGCATACCTATTGTTATAAAACATTCAATGTCCTCAAAACTTACATATACATGTTTAGCCAAATCAAATTGCTGACGCTTGCTCTTGCATGGAGGCTGTATACTATTTCGCAATGAAAGGCAGACTGGAAAACCGAGCCTGGAAACAAAAAAAAGGTCAAGAAATAGGTACAGATATGGCAAAACTGTATACCTATATATATCCGTGCAGTTCGTTTCGTGGTGTTTGTTGTCTCGTATCATTCGTGCTGTGCAAATTGTGTGCAAAAGAAATGCTCAAAGCTTACAAAATTTTTCTTCTCCCCTTGCCAAGTTTCATCTACACGATTAAACATATACAAAGACAAACTCGCTGGCGAAGGACTAAAGGAGGATGGGAGGGACCTTGGCTCAGAGCAATAAAGTTTTCGAAGGCGCCCGCTGGTCGCAATCTTTGAAAAAACTACTTGCATAACGGAGGCTGCGGCTGTGAATTCACCTCCGTTCGATATTCGGAACTACATTCTTACTGGAAGAAATTAAAAAAAATTGTGTTCATAAAAAAGAAGAAAACGGTCATTGCGGCATACGATAACGGATTTGGGTGAAATTTACTTTTCTCCTTGTGCAACTGACCTTCGGACGCGTGGTATGTAGGTAATATATGTACGAGGGCGCTTTTTCCCATCTGTTAATAAAAAAGTGAAATTATTCTCATATCGCGCAGTGAGCCGTTGAGAGTGTTGTTGTTTCGACTCGACTACACCTATGTATCGTATTGTTTGGTCAAATTTGGAAGCGAACTGGCACTGCCAGTATATCACTTCTCGTGCGTGAAAACATCTCTCGTCTTCTGGAGAACAGAGGAAAATTTTTTATGAAAAGTGCATTTTTGCAAAGACTACGTCCGGTGTCCGAAAATACATTTTCGCCATGTACGGTTTGTGGACCACAAAATGTTGTTCACATATCAGTCAACAATGACCACATGATTTTTCGTACACAACACAATGTAATGCACAATACTTGTGCCTAAAGTCAACGGTTTTTTTTTCACAGGTAGTCGTGTGATCAAAGTATCCTGCACGCAATTTATTTAGGTTTAACATTAGACATAAATAATTTTTTGCACACACAATAATGATCGAGACTTTTTGCAGACCACAGCCAGACTTATTTTTTTTATGCGTATATACGAAAATCTAAAATCAACCGAAGTTTGTTGAAACTTTGCAAGTGTATCAACAAAGTTGTCATAAATAACATATCAGTTTTTCAAAACATTCTCATCGCTACGTCAAAAGTAATATAAGTATTTTTCCACAACTTTTTTGACAACTTAAATTTGAGCCCATGCTAAAGACGACGAAAACGGGAAACTTTATGAAAATTTTTTCTCGAAATCTGTAGACGCGATTGTGCTCGGTGACAACATCCATGCAATGTTTCTTTACATATATTTTTTTGAACCATTTTCGCAAATTGCCCCAATTCCCTTAAATACGGACGGACACTATAGCTTGCTTTTCCCGACCAACTTTGAACTTGGGCGAAAATAAAAAAAAAATTCAGTGTGACGAGGCTGGAACATACATGAGACGAGCCTCTTGTCTCGGACGACGGCACCAGGCATCTGGGTCAGCCGGCAGTCCGGATGCGCGCACAGCGCGTGCACATAATGCACAACGCAAGCCTCAAGCTGCGCGAAGCCTCGAGACGCTGCATAGACGGAAACGAGAAGCCGGTAAGAACTTTCTTCTTCTTCTCCATCGGAAAAACGTGTTTGTCGTTATCGCCGTTTAATATACATATATTGCGCAAGAGAAAGCGAGCGTGGCTACCTATGGTTTTTCTCTCTCGAGGCGTGTATTATACGCCTCGTGCGCCAAAGTGAGACCCGCCGTCCTTTAACTAATATGCTGTACGTACCATCCCTCAGCTAAAAATAATTTCTCGTGTTCCGTTGGTGTACTCTTACTCTACTCCATAAATAGACGTTCAAGATTTTTTGTTTTTTGCAACAATTTTTTTATACAAAGTCGTCGAGTAATGCAATGAAAAAATTTGTACATGAAATTTATCAATAACAAGTTATATATTGGAAAAAGATGCAAATATTTATGTGCATGTTAAATTGGGAGATGATTTTCTCTGGCATAGGTACGTTAAGAAACAATTATGGGTTTGTTTTCAAAATGAATGATATTTTTATTGCAAACCAATGTGTACGGTATACTCGTATGCTAGTTCGAAAAAAATTAATTACACCCTTGAGTGCACGGTGGATTGCTGAAATGTACTTTAAGTATTACTGCCCATTGGAGCCACATTGAAATTTCTCGGTTTGGAGGAGGCGTCTAGCGATTACATTGAAAATTGCTCAGATTACTCTGTGGCGTGAAACAATAGGAGCCGCTTGGAAAAATATACAGAAATGCGCAATAAGACATCGTGACGAGTGCATTAGCTGCAACCTGTATAACTCTGTGTTGTGGTGTGAACGCGGCTATTTAAGTACATACTATTAACTTAAAATGCAGTGCTCCTATGTGAGACTTTATATATTATGTACCACTTTACTTCGGGCACAGCACTTTGCGCTTTTTTAAAGGGAGTGGGTGTACGTAATAACGTATAACTTACTTTGCGTTAAAAATGTTATTGTAAACTTTACTGCAACAAATTTCAATTGCCTTGTTTTTTCATTGCAATATATTCTCGTACCTTCACTCCAGTGTTGCGTCTTTTTTTAATTTTTACTTTTTTTTTTTTTTTTTTTTTTTCTTTAACAATAATAATAAACAAAAAATTAAATAAATTACAAAACTTACACGGGTCATTATACGAAAACCGTCATCTTTTAAGGATCTTAATAGACAAGCACTTAAAATGGGGTGTAAATTGTACACATTTTTTTTTTTTTCGTATTGTACGTGGTAAAAATAAGTTACTTTTTAGGCCATGCTGGGTCTGGACGAGAAAAATTATCACGGTGACTTTCTCGTTTTATTTAAAAAAAAATAGGAGCGTTACAGGCTCTCATAGATTCGTAAAAAAATCGACTTTGCACCCATGTCATATACAAAACGGACTATTAATGCATTTGCAAAGATCGCGAGTGCAAACAAACCCCCCATACTAACCGAAAAATTATTCCACCCACTCAGCTACTAATCTCCATGTCATCTCGAATGAAATTAATCAACTGCCGAGTAAACGTAAATTCCCCGATCTTTGAACCCCGTAATTAGCCTCGCGGCTTTAGCACCTAAGGCTATATCGTTAATCAAAAGAACTAATCCACAGTTCCACACTTGAGAGCTACACGCATACTTTCGCGATCGACACCCGCACGTGCAATGCACGTGCAGGCAATGTATCAGAAACGTGCGTTCCTGCGGAGCATTGGGAATTCCAAAAGGTCACGTGACTCTCGCGATATATATAGTCACTTGGGGGAAAAATAACACAGGCCTTACAGGTGCAATTATATTTTTATTTTTTTTACACGTTTAACGATTGTAATACGAAAAAAACCTTTCAATAACATATTTTTGAGGAGATGACAATACCTTAGCTATTTTTTCCCAACTCAATTAGTCTTTTGCAGCTTAAAACTTTCTTCTGAAAGTACGAAAACGCACATTTAACCTGTACAAAGTTCTCGCGTTCCCGACTATCTATAGGAAAACAAGCTGAAATTTCGTAATGTTAAATGTGCGTTTTCGCACTTTCAAAGGAAAGTTTTAAGCTGCAAAAGACTAATTGAGTCGGAAAAAAATAGTTAAGGTAATGTTATTTCCTCAAAAATATGTTATTGAAAGGCTTTTTTCGTATTACAATCGTATCGCGAGAGTCACGTGACGTTTTGGAATCCCAATAGTCGATCAGCCGATTCCATGTAGATATCCATGGAGCCAACTAGTTTCGCAACGGGCGGCGAAAATGTAAGGTCAACGATTGACCAAAAATACCGGCGGACGAAAGACACGAAATCAAGACACGCCTTCCAATCTTGAGCACAGGAGATGGATACATCGAGACGCGCAACGCATAAGTGTCGGCGAGTAATTAGTAATACACTCGTGCCGAGTATGGGAGGTACGTCGCGTTGTACGAGCGAGAGCTTCGCCTTAATTGCCGGTCCTCCCGACGGAGTTCCAAGCTGTGTGACGTACCCGAGCACGGTGCGATGATATCGCTCCTCCGACTCGTAATCGATGCTCCGGAATCTCCCGTCTACTACTTATCTCCGCAGGTCCGGTGTCATTTTGTTGTAAAAGTATACCCAGCCGGTTCCTACTAAGCGAGGAAGCTCGTGAAAGTCAGGCGATTACGGGGCGCAGATTAGGGATGGGAGAGGGTGACGGAGTGGAGTACATTAATTAAGACGCCTCTGGTTACTCGTTCGTTGATGGTCTGAATTTTCTACCGCAGAGACGGACCAACGTTGACCAACTACAATTTTCTTAGCTTTTAGGTTTGCTCACCCTTTTTACCTCATTCGCGAAATGCTCGACGAAACATTAAAGTATATTTTGTCAATTTGGCAAAATCAGTACTAAATCAAACGATTTCCTTACATTATAAGTCACTCACAAGTAAAAAAAAGATTAAGAGCCATTTGCTATCAAATCCTAAACAAAGCTGTTTTTACAATTTCACTCCCACGGGACATCAGAAATTACCATACGCCTAATCGTTTTAAAGCGACACCATTGATAATGTTAATCGGCGCATTGATCTAACCGTCACAGAAGAAAAAAAGCTCAAACTAGCGTGTCATGTACGAAAAAAGAAACCCGACGGCTTCTCGTTTTCGAAGCAGGAAACAAACGAGCCCGACTCCCGGTGAAAAATCTATTTCAATCCAAACGATCGCAAAGCAAAGGGCTGTTCGAACACGAAACAAATTGGTTCGAAAGCCGTTAACGAGGCACCCCAGTCCGTGTCTTCTCAAAATATCCGAAACGAGCTCCGGCCGCCCGTCACATCATCGTTCGCGATAGCGCGTCAAACGTTACAGATCCAAGAAAGCCGATCCAATCAGCCGGCGCGGGCGGCTCCGTTTCCAGGTCATCGATGACACGATGAACTTGCTTTACTTGCGCGTAACGGCCCATCATGCGCGAGATACACCAATCGCCGAGCATAAATCGGCCTGACCGACATTCCCAGCTCCTTTACCGATCGTGCGTATAGCTATGTGCTTCACTTTATATACCTTACTCCCCGCTGGAAAACATCTGTTCGGCTCTGTTAGGAAAACACATTACGTGCCCCGCGGCTACGGCTCGGTCAACACTTTTATCCCTCTATACCGGCACAGATATGTGTACACGCGCCGAGGCTGCGATACCTACACTCTACAACCGACCACCTGTCGCTCGTGTATATAGAGTTTTTCTCGCACGGAAGGATAGGATGTGCACTTGACACCTCGTCGATTTGATCCGCTCTGCGCTCACGTTGCACATTGTATGCGCGAGCCACCTCCCCAAGGAGGGATTAACCGTAATGTGTCTCTCTTGTGAATGAAGCTCAAGTTTTACATGCTACCGATTTGTTGTTTTTACCGCTATGACGTATATGAGTGCATCGTCGTTACTGCGGCTCCATCTGGTTTTCTGGTTGA